>NC_051276.1:663918-827581 GCF_015220745.1 Sebastes umbrosus
CACCCACTGTGTCTAACTCTAGTCATATTAAACACCCACTGTGTTTAACTGTCACTGCCAGCCAACCAGCTGAGAGACATCAGTTACAGTCACAGCCCCTCCATGGCGCCCCCCCCCCCCCCCCCCCCCCCCCCCCCCCCCCCCCGCTGGCTCCATGTCCACCAGTAACCCCCCCCCAAAAAAAAACTCCCACCTCAGTCTGCTGTTACAGGACCAGTTTAGCCCCTAACTGGTCTAAATAATCCCACTATGGAGTGTAAATAGTCCACATAGTCTCACCTTTTTGTATATTAGCAACAGCCTTTAATCAGCGACTGTTCTTTAGAGGCGATTTATTTAATGCTTGATGTCTTCATGTTCTATTTTGAATCAGAAATGAACCAATGAGCTGAATGTGATTTCTGTATAAACAGTTAGTGATTCATCAGAACAGCTCAGTTACTCTGCTGTTCATTGTTTTCTGTAGTAGTAGGTATATAAAGGAGGCTCTGGGTAGTAGTAGTCCTCACACTCCTACTGATGTAATCCATGCTGCGCCAGTTTAGTTTAGTTTAATAAGATGCCCAGCAGCAGTGGCGGCGGCAGCGTTGCATCAGCAGCGGCTTTGCATCAGCAGCGGCATTGCAGCAGCGTTGCAGCAGCAGCATTGCAGGCGCAGCAGCAGTATTGCAGCAACAGAAACGTTGCAGCAGCGTTGCGGCAGCGGCTTTGCGGCAGCGGCTTTGCGGCAGCGGCGGCATTGCAGCAGCGTTGCAGCAGCAGCATTGCAGGCGCAGCAGCAGTATTGCAGCAGCAGAAACGTTGCAGCAGCGTTGCGGCAGCGGCTTTGCGGCAGCGGCTTTGCGGCAGCGGCGGCATTGCAGCAGCTGTTCTTCCTGAGCTGTGACAACAGACATCACATCCCAGCTGCAGCAGCCCCGTCTCTGTAAACTGATGAAACACCTGAATCCTGCTCAGCTCACCTGTGATCCACCTGAATGTCTGAAGGCTCTTATTCTGATGATTTATGGTATTTAATGGTTTTACTGGTTTTACTGGTCTGATATGAAATAAATAGTATTTACCTATACTCTATTGTGATGGTGTCTCCTCCTTTCTACACATTACACATGACGTCCAATTGTGTTTTTTTGCAAATTATTTTTTGTCATTTCTCCTCGTGGAATTAGGTTTTCTCATTTTTCATTTCAGAAAACGAAAAAAACATGGCATTTGTGTTTTTTCGTATTATAACGTACACGGACCAGCACCCTTTTTATAGTTGAGATCGTTCAATCTGGAGAAAAGTGGTGAACTAACGGACCAACAGACAGACGGACGTGACCATCCCTGGAGACCGCTGGCACTGTGACGAAGGCTGCAGCAGAACGTTGCTCTGGGTTGTCTCATGTGAGACGTCCAGGTACATGAAACCAGAAGAGCTGCTACGCTGAGCTTCCTGCTCTATAAAGGTCCCTTCAGATGGTATAATCCTTAATGTGATGTGATTCTTGCTGGTAGGGGTCAGTTAGGGGTCAATCCACAGTGTCAACCAGTGGGCCACCAGCTCTGGAGAGAAAGACAGTGAAAGGCCGGACTGTTAAATCCATTCTGATTAGTGTGTTTCACCTTTAATTAAGATCATGTCACCAGTGAAGGTAGAACCTGTTTTTCTGGAAGCTTCTTCAGGACGTCGTGGGATCATTAGACGTATTGTGTTGGTGACAGACTTTAACACAAACACAGCACGAGACAAGACAGACATGGTGAGTGAATATTCTATTTTGGAGGAACTGCTTTACTATGAAGGTTAGAGAGAATGCTTTTTAAGAATATGCTCTGACATCGTCCATTGTCCCATACGGTAGTAGTGGGACAATGGGACACCATAGCTGCCATGCAAAGTCTTCTTTATTTAAATCACAATTATGATTCACAAAAGAGAGATGAATGTCAGTGAATGTGTCTTCTTGTCGTGGCTCAGAGGGCAAAGGTCAAAGAGCAACCTGTCAGCATACTAACAGCTCTATGAATGTCCTGCTGCAGGGCTCCTGTCAGTCTCTTGTTGGATTACTGTCCCCACTGGACCTCGGGTGCTGCTTTTTCCCTCTAACATTTAACCTCTCCAGACATCACACCTATTCACCCTAGAGGAGACACCTGGCCTCTATTCATCAGCTACAGCAGAGCAGACATCCTGGCTCCCAGCTTCACCTTCACCACTTTGGTTTCTTACTCTTGAGACATTTCTTTAGAGCTCACGTCCCGCAGTAGGAACAGAAACCTTCAGCATGCAGCGAAAAATCACACCACAGACGGCTGGGCGGTGTCTCATCTCTACGGTATGTTACCGAACCAGAAGGATGCATCCTCACATTCCTTCAGGGAGGAGGAGCTGCACCATCGCCTCTTGTTATGTCATCAGTTATAATCATTCAGGGTTCATTGATTGACTGGAGGCCTTTAGCCCGATTCACTGCTCTGTTTGGGACTGTGGGACCAGGGCTGTGGGACCAGGGCTGTGGGACCAGGACTGTGCAACCAGGACTGTGGGATCAGGGCTGTGGGACCAGGGCTGTGGGACCAGGACTATGGGACCAGGACTGTGCGACCAGGACTGTGGGACCAGGGCTGTGGGACCAGGACTGTGGGACCAGGGCTGTGGGACCAGGACTGTGGGACCAGGACTGTGGGACCAGGCAGCTCTGAGGCTCAGACCGTCTCCATCTCAACGTCAGTAGCCAGAAAGCTGCTGCAATCCTGCAAACATCTCAACACGTTCTCATCCCAACTCGTCCAATACTGACGCTTTGGCAGCGTCACTTTACGGTCGCACTAAACACGTGTTTAAGGTTGTCAAGTAAACAACTAGACTAACACTGGCTTAGCTTTAGGCAACAAAACCACTAGAGTTCGATCTAGTTAAGAACTACATGGTTGGGTTTAAAACTACTACGTTAATACAGTGAAAATGAAACTGAACGTTGTGAACACGGGACATGCATAAAACAGCTGATTGTAACGTGACGTACGGGACAGTAACAGCGGTCTCCTGGATGATGTGTTTGTTGGACCCTTCAGCTCCCCTCCCACCACCCGGTGTCTGTTAAAGCTACGTCACCACAGTCACTCCCAGCACATTTTCCCTGAGTAGACATTGTAGTTATTGTAACCGGTGCATCTCATACCGACGCTGAAGGGTGTCTTGAGCGTTGGTATCTAACGCCGACGGCGGTGACAAAGCGCTGGTATTTGACACCCTGGGAATGAGAACGGGCTGTTTGGCTGAAGGAGCGATAGGGAACGTATTACACCTGGAGAGAATGAGGAACATGATGACAACTAGAGAGGAAATCTTTTTATTAATCTAAAGACTTAAAGTTATCAACTACTTTTAGTGCTTCAACCTAAACCGCCCATCCAACATCTCACCTGTAAATATTTAACTTTTTAACTTGTTTTGAAATTTTGCCTTTTCAGATTTTAACTACTTTATATCCTGTTACAAAACGATGCACCTGTCACAGTCTGGTTCTGGGACAGGTGTCCTCAGACTGCATGTAGACTGGACTGAGTTGTATCTGTGTTTTGGGTTTTCTGTACTGGTTTTCCCTCCTTTGACCACCTACGCCAAGCCCCCAGAAAGAGCGCCGGTCGTTGATGCCAACTTTCGTAGTGGCCAGACGGCGGTACTACAATTTCCGTGTCTGTCACATGATGCCATCGGGCCCAAAAAGACTTTTCCCATAGACTTCCATTGGGAAAGAGACGTCTGTAACTCAGAGGATCATTTATTTTTAGGTGAATCAACTCCCCAGTATGAACACTCTAATAGTCCTTATTTAAATCATCAGGTCCTAAAAGTTATAAAACGCACTAACAGCTGAATTCAGAGTTATTTCCCTTCCTCTTTTCATGTGAATGAGACCCAGACCGAGGCTGGATCGAGGGCTGGGAGGAGGAGTTAGCAAGCCGTGACGACAGCGTGACATCTTTGACCCCGAGTCATGTGACCGAGTCATGTGACCAAGCGGACGCTACTGCGCCTGCTCTATGTGCCCAATGGATGAGGAAGATCGCCGGATGATCCGGGTACTTTTCCAGGCAGAAGTGGAGTCATTTTGTCTTCATACTCCACTGAGACACTCTGATAGGAATGAACGGGGCCCCGCCTCCAACGCTGGATCCACTTCTCTTTATACATCCATGATCTACACACCTGCTCTGAATCAGTCTCGTTAGTTCTTCCCAGCCAATCAGCTCCCTGCTCATTCCTCTGTCTAATCACCTCATTCCCCTATCCCCCTGAGCTTCTCCACCCATCTCTCCACCTGGACTTCATCCTCTCCTCAGATCATTCATTCATTTTCTGTAACCGTTTATCCTGTTTAGGGTGATGGGGTCGCTGGAGCTGATCCTAGCTGACATTGGGTGAAGGAAGGCTACACCCTGGACAGGTCTCTAGACTAGCACAGGGCTGAAACATAGAGACAGACAACCATTCACACTCACATTCACACCTACGGGACATTTAGAGTCAACAATTAACATCGTCAGACATTAAGCTGTCTTTGGACTGTGGGAGGAAACCGGAGAACCCGGGGAGAACATGCTAACTCCACACAGAAGGGGCCCAAGCTGGATTCAAACCTGCGACCCTCTTGCGACAGTTCTAACCACTGCACCACCGCGCACCACCCTCGTCAGATCAGTTGTATTTAAGTCCTGGTTTTCACTTCAGTCTTTGCTGGAACCTTGGTTTTGTTGTAAGATGTTCCGTTCTGCCTCGTCTGCACCGGATGTTGTATTCACATTATTTCGCCAACCTCCTGTTGCCTGTAATCTCCTGGATTTGGTCCACCTGCTCCACTCTCCCTGGCAGCACCATCAAATCAGAGGAAAAAGATCATGTTTTTTTTAAATACAGTATTACTCCCTGAAATGTCTCGGAGTAAAAGTATAAATAAACAGCAAATGCAAATACTTTAGTAAGGTGCAGTATTTGTTTCCAACAGTAGCTGCAGTGAAACAGTCTGGAAATTAAAGGTTGTTTCAGTTAAACTGTAAAATATAGTTCAATTCTTGCATGTAATGCTACTATCTGACTAACTAACTATCTAACTATCTGACTAACTAACTAACTATCTGACTAACTAACTATCTAACTATCTGACTAACTAACTATCTAACTATCTGACTAACTAACTAACTATCTGACTAACTAACTATCTAACTATCTGACTAACTAACCATCTAACTATCTAACTAACTATCTAACTAACTAACTAAGTAAGTTGTCTCTCCAGGAGCCGGGAGGAGTGACGGAGCCTCAGGACAAGATACAGACCTTGAGGGATCAGGTAGACGGAGTCACAGACCAGATGAAGGGGAACATGGAAGATCTGATTAATCGAGCAGAAAAGAGCGCCGACCTCCTCGCCAAGTCAGAGGAAATGGAAAAAGGGGTCAGTGTTACTGCCGTAGTTTATCTTCTAATGATCTGTGTAAAGTAGGTAGTGTTGTGAGTGTTCATATTCATACACTAATGCATGTTTGGTGTACTGTGTGGTTACAGTGGGATGTGAGGTCAAATAAAGAGGTCGATGACCTCAGTGTTACAACAAGCCAGTAGAGGCCATCCCATAATCAAGACATGACAGTAGCAGAACACAGATGAACCTGAAATTAGCACCAGCCAAATGCTGGTAAAATATGCTTGTAGCTGCTAGATTTGCTTCACTGACCAGACAAAAAAACAATGGTAGTCTACTGAGTGGCTTGTCAAATTTTGAATCCACCAGCCACAGTGGCAGGTGGACAAAAAAGTTCATTTCCAACACTACCTCCATGGCCATGGTGAAGGTTAGCAGGGAGATGGTGCATCCTGCCATGATGCCTATATATAGACGTAATGTAAATGTGTAAATGTTGTTCTAGAAGCTGTTAGAAGATGATGTTGGTGAGTTTGGGGTCAAAGTCTTGCTTCATTGTCTCGTCTCCCCCTCCCTCCCCCCTCAGGCTCAGCAACTGACGCAGACGTCTCGGAGAGTCGCTCGCAGCTACCGGTGTAAGAACGCCAAGCTGACCGTGGTCATCGTGGTGGTCGTCCTCATCATCGTCCTCATCATCATCCTGCTGGCCACCGGAGTCATCCCTGCTGGTGCACCTGTTCCTCCTATAGTCCCCCCCACCACCACCCGCAAGCCATAAACACACACACACACACACAATGTATATATACAATCATAAACAAAGTACTACTCACACAGGTCAGTGCATGAATCTCAGATACCTGCGTTAACAAAGGACAGCAGCTGCTGCCTTGAGGCTACCAGCACAGTTAACCCTTGTTAAGGTGTCTCACTGTACAGCAGCTGCTCTGGTGTCCTCAGAGGACAAACATGTCCATGTCAAAAAACTGCCATAAAAATATTACATATTAATATTATTTTCCACTTTCACTGAGTTAAATCTTTTAACCAACCAGAACTACCAAATATTCATTTTCAGAATTTTTAGTTTGTTTACATAATGCCAATGTGTTTTTTTATGAAAAAGCCCACACAAAAATTTAATTATTTTTGTACCCTGTAATTTGCAGGTCATAATCTAAAGCATTACCATAAATTACCATTACCTTTAAGTGTATGAATGACAGCAAGATGGACGTATGAAACACATCTGGTCTTATTGATAATGCAGAGATGTCTGTAGAAGGTTAATGGCCGTCTGTAATCTAGACATGGCTTCAGTTTGAGATGAGCCAAACACATCCAGGACTGTGTCATCTGCAAAATGTTGATATTTTAAGTCTGTGTTGGAGTAATGCTAATTTTAATTAGATTATTGTGAGAGCTGGAAAGCATCTCCCTCACTCAAGGTGGACAGAATACACACATGCACAGTGACGGTGTAAAGTTGGACAAAACAATCTAATACAGGAAGTGAATATGCTTATGTTGTGCTTTTATTTTGGTAAACTACTAATCACGCTCTCTCTGAGGTCTCCAGCTGCCATCAATCACCTCGTTAGACCAAACCAAGTGGCAGGGAAGAGAGAGGGGTGAGGGTAGTGGGGTTTCTGTGTTAACCTGGGATTGTTTGATGTTTCTTAAGTTTATAATACTTACATACATACTATTTAACTTGTGTTAGACTGTATAGTCATGTGTATTTTGTATATATTAGTATGGTGATGATTTATTTGTAAATACAGTTAATTCATTTATTTGGTGTGTTCAGGTTCACATTATTGTTAGGAGGGTCCATTTGCTAATTAGGCCAGCTGGAAAAGGAGCTTGGGAGTGATGGTGTGGGGATTTCAATTCACATAATTCATTGTGGGGGAGCAATAGCACAGATGCAAATGGTGTAGTTGCAGAAGAATTTTATAGATGATCACTGTTTGGTGTGTATTAATAATGGGGAGGGAACACGGTGTAATTGCACTCAAAACAGAAGCAGCACTTGACCTAACATTTGAAAATAGTACTTTAGCAGGTGTAAGCACATGGAAAGTAATAAAGCATACTATAATGGGCAGCGATCACTACCCGTACTGACTAAAGTTGGTGCAAAGATTTATAATGATAAGGGAAAGAAAATTCCTAGATGGAAGTTGGAAAATGCTAACTGGGATGCTTACCAAGAGATAAGTGTAACGAGATGTGGGGGAATTAAAGAAGATTATCAAATGGATGTAAACATATTTAATGGTGAACTAGTTCATGAAATAATTCAGTCCGCTGAGGAAACCATCCCAAAGAGTACAGGAACTAAACGTACTAAGAATGTACCTTGGTGGAATAGCGAATGTAGCAAAGCCATAAAAACCAGAAATAAAGCATTTAGGGAACTCAAAAAACTTCATTCGCAGGATGCTTTGATCCAGTATAAAAGGGCACAGGCAATAGTAAGGAAAACAATAAGAACCCCAAAACACACATTTTGGAGGCAATATTGTAGCAGTATTGGAAGAGAAGTACAGCTTTCAGATGTCTGGGGCATGATCAGGAGAATGGGTGGGATCAGAAGGAGTTATAAGTTACCAGTGATGAACAGGGGGGATCAAATGGCTGTCAGCAACCTAGAAAAGGCTGAACTTCTGGCGCAAACATTCAGGAAAGTTCACAGCTCCGACAATCTAACAGATGAGGCCAGGCGCTGTAGAAATAGAGTTTAATTGGAGAATTCAAAAATATTAGAGGAAAAACGAGACATCAGAAGATCCAATAGACCTGCCTTTTAGTATGTTTGAATTGAGAAGAGCAATTACTAGTGCACGTCAGACCACACCTGGTAAAGATGGCGTATGCTATAAAATGTTAGAGAACATGGCAGATAACACTCTGGTCACTGTGTTAAGACTGGATAACAGAGTTTGGGAAACTGGACAACTTCCTTCAGTGTGGAAACAAGCCGTAGTAGTGCCTATTCTAAAACCAGGGAAAGACCACTCAGATCCATATAGTTACAGACCTATTGCCCAAACCTCTCATTTATGCAAAATTATGGAACGAATGGTTACAGAGAGATTAACCTATTTCCTGGAAAGTAAAGCTCTTTTATCTCCACATCAAAGTGGGTTCTGTAGGGGTCGCAATACTATGGACTCTGTTTTATGCTTAGAGTCAGACATCAGGAAAGCACAGACCAACAAAGAAGTAGTAACAGCTGTCTTCTTTGATGTGGAAAAAGCATATGATATGCTCTGGAAAGAAGGGTTACTCATTAAATTGAATTCATTGGGAATTGGTGGTAGAGCATATAATTGGGTGAAGGACGTTTTATTTGACAGGAAAATACAGGTAAGAGTAGATGCAGAATATTCAAATGTATATGCAGTGGATTATGGAACTCCACAGGGTAATGTATGTAGTCTGTTATTATTCAATATAATGATCAATGATAGATTTTCTCAGGTTGAGCAAAACATAGGAAAGTCTATGTACGTGGATGACAGAGCTCTTTGGATAAGAGGCCGCAATGTATCATTTGTTAATAAGAAAATGCAAGCTGCAATAGCTAGGGTGGAGAAATGGGCGAATAAATGGGGATTCAAGTTATCAGTAGCAAAAACACAAGTTATTTGTTTCTTAAAACGGCGTAAAATCACACCCATTTCCCTAAAACTGCATGATCAACCTCTGGAGCAAGTCAAAGCTGTAGATTTCTGGGGATTTGGTTTGATGAAAAGCTCACATGGAACATTCATTTAGATAAAATCAGGAGCAAATGTAAAAAAGTCATCAATATACTGTGTTGTTTGACAGGACAGTAGTGGGGAGCAAGTAGAGCATCTTTACAAAATATATACTGGGCTCTCATGAGATCTGTCCTTGACTATGGGTGTGTAGCTTACATGTCAGCAGCAGAATCAAACCTCAAGAAATGAGATGTACTACAAGCTCAGGCTTTTAGAATCATTAGTGGATCATTCAGAACATCTCCGGTATCAGCAATGCAAGTGGAAGTGGGAGAAATGCCCCTACGGATTAGAAGAATAAAATGAATGCTGGCATACTGGGTTAATCTTCAGGGGCATTATGAAACTCACCCTACCAAAAGTGTTTTGACAGACTGCTGGGAATATAAGCTTTGGGTGGGTAGGTGATGCAAAGGCAGAAAACATAGGGTTATGTCAATTCCAGTATTGCTCTACAGTTTCATTTTCCTCTATTCCTCCCTGGTTATTCCCCTTACCAAATGTTGACCTCAAAATACAGCAGGAATTGAAGGAGAAGTCAAAGAAAATTCCAGCATGACGCATAGTCCAGAACTATTCTGATCAGCACTTCACAGACTCCGTGTTTTTATTTACAGACGGCTCCAAAGATCCTGAGACAGGGTGTGCAGGTGCAGCAGTTTATATCCCAGTGAGTGAGACCTACATCAAGAAACAAGCATCAAATGATGTGTCAGTATATACTACAGAAATATTGGCAATATTATTGGCCCTGCAGTGGATAGAGGAGAGGGAAATAAAAAACACTGTTATTGCATCGGACAGTTTTTCAGCACTCACAAGCGTAGGATCTGGTAGATCATCAGTCAGAACGGATATAATTAATGAAATATTTCTCATTATGTATAGGATGGAAATACAAGGCACAGGTACACGATTCATATGGGTTCCTGCTCATGTTGGTGTGGAAGGAAATGAGCAGGTAGACATTCTGGCCTAACAAACACTAAGAATTAAGAATATAGAATTACAAATTCCATTAAGTAAAGCTGAGGCTAAACCATTCATCATCAAGAATAAGAAGAAGAAGAAGAAGAAGAAGAAGAAGAAGAAGAGCAGCTTGGGAGTGAGAGCTAATTTGTGAGAGTGAGCATGTTGAATGTCTTTTCAGTCACCGAAGTCTGTGTTACCTGAAAGAAACCTGTTTCATTGTCCAGCTGCCTGTTTGCCACGGGGGAGATTGGGATGTTCTTTTGGTCACTTGCTAAAGATCACCAGGAAAAAGAGCCGAGCTCTGTGGAAAACTGTTTCACGCATCGGCTCATCTTTCAACAAAGTCATACACCTCCATCCCGCCTGATTTTTCATCCTGGTTGTAAGGACTTACCACACTCCGAACCTTCCAATACTGTGACTATTAAAGGACCAAGCAGAGGACCTGATGTTAAGGGAGGCTGATTTGACACAATCGGTACAGATCAGCTATAAACAGACAAATATCCATGGAACCACCTCTGTGCATATTCCATACAATAATCAGATGGAAATATTCATCAGTGACAATCCATTAAATTCTGTTGATATTTAGGAAATAGTTTAGACATTGGAGGATTTTGGAACAGCGTTGTAGCAGAGATATGACACATTCTGACTGTGAAGCTGCTGTGAAGGTCAGCTGAGGTCACTTGAGCGTATACATTGAGAGAAACCAAGCACAGCTTTGGGGGCACAAGAGCTCCACACTTTGACATATGGCTTTTATACTTTAATTCAATAAACACCAGGGTCAGCTGTTTAAGGTCAGCTGTTTAGGGTCTGTATTCAGGCCCATATCTGTTCTCACACTAACAGTGATGGAGGATCAACCAGCTGACAGAGGTCACTTACAGCCCCTCTATGGTTCCCCCTGCTGGCTCCATGTCAACCAGTCGACCCTCAGAAATCATATATATCACATTATATTCCAAAACACAAAGTCCTGCAGTTTAGCTTTAAACTGGTCTAAATAATCCCACTAAGAAGTGTAAATAGTCCGCATAGTCTTACCTATATGTAAGATAATTTAACCAATGTGTTAATGAAAGTATCTGCTCTTTTTGCGGCTATTTATTTAATGCTTTAGTATGTACTTTCTTTTTATAAACTCAGAAATATACAATGGAAGCTGTATGTGATTTAAACAGATAATCCGTTATTTGCAGTGTGGTTCTGGGGTACAGTAGTCCTCCTAATCAAACATGCTGATCTAATCCATGCTGTGTGAGACCAACATCATTTTCTCTCTCACTGTGTTAAAGATTGTTTTCCATTTTCTGTTTGATTAGCTGAAGGGTCTTTTTCTGGTGACTTGTATTATTTAATGGTTTCAGTGCTCTGATATGTAATAAATATTACAGTATTTTGGCCATTTGTTGAGCTGCCACCAGATGGACACAGAGAGTCGGAGTGATGTGAGATAGGAGGAAGTAGATCTTAGGGGGGATTCCCAGCAGCCTCTCTGGTTAAACTATGAAGACACTCTCAGTCTCACACTTTTGGTTTCTCTTCAGTTTATTCACAAAGCAAAAACCAAATGTTTGTGGAGTATCTGGAGTATCGTATCACCTCACTGAAAGGGACGTTTCACTTTGCAAATGTTAAAACAAAATTGGGTGGTATTAGTTAGAGTATACTGGGAAGAATGCAGTAAGAAAAGAAGGGTGGTATAGTATAAACCAGGCCCAGCTGGTGAGACTACTGGCCAGAATGCCTTCACTGTGCACACATCTGGTTTCAAATAAGGATGATGAAACATCTTTTAAAAACATCCCAGACTGCATTCAGACTGCAGGAGCTGTAGAAGGACGACTGAATGAGGTGAAACTAGAATGCAACCAGACTGCTGAACGTGTGCTAACAGGCCCACCTCTCCTGTTGACTCAACAACAGATACTCTCTGAGTCCCGACAGAATGAATCAATGTGCTGTTCTGTTTCAACAGAAATATACAGGTTTTATCCTCATGACTAAACACAGCAGCCTCTCAGACAAACACCAACACAGAGATCCAGTGAAAGCCTGTTTGTTACTGATGGGAAATGACCTGGACTCAGCCTGCTGTGGTCATGTGATGTGAGTCTACCATCTATGGACCAGAATGAGGAAATGATGGTCACCCTGGTGATGAATGTGGTCTTTGTTTTTCCCTGAAGAAGCCTTTTGTTGGCCGGGTCTCTGACCCCAGCAGCTCTGACTAGTCTGACCAGTCTGACCAGTCCCATATGCTGCCTCCGTTAGATAAATGTAATATCATCCTATAGCCTATATCCTATACACAGTATATAATCCTATATCCTATATATATATGTAATCCTATATCCTATATACAGTATATAATCATATATCCTATATATATATATATATATATAATCCTATATCCTATACACAGTATGTAATCCTATATCCTATGTACAGTATATAATTATATATCCTATATATATATATATATATATATATATAATCCTATATCCTATACACAGTATATAATCCTATATCCTATATACATATGTAATCCTATATCCTATGTACAGTATATAATTATATATCCTATATATATATATATATAATCCTATATCCTACACACAGTATATAATCCTATATCCTATATATATATCACACTGCACACTGCAAATTTCCCCACTGTGGGACTAATAAAGGAATATCTTATTTTATCGTATCTTATCTTTATAATCCTATATCCTATATACAGTATATAATCTTATATCCTATATATATAATCCTATATCCTATATACAGTACATAATCCTATTTCCCAGATGTATTATGATGATTATATGTTCACTCTGATGAGGCAACAGTTGACACAGCCTATATCCTATATATATTTTTATACGTATAAAAAAAAGTTCAGAAACTTGTGTTTGGTGGATTATTTCTGTGTTGTTACAATGTTAATGCTAATTGTATTTTACATTGTTGGAAAGCCTGTTTATTTACCTTTACAATGATGTCCAACTGGTAAGGATCATGCATTTGTGGGATGAGCAGCACAGCTGATTAGGCGGGGAGCGCCCAAGAAAAATTTGCCAAAATGCTCCGTCAATGGTAAACAGTGTATTCTCCTGTTGGTACTGACTCTTGTTTTGAGTTGTTTGGTGGATTGGATGATTGAACTCTCTATCAGTAACAAGGAACAAATAAGACATATTGGCTATTTTACACTTTATTCATTTAATACACCGTCAGGAGCCTCAGTAGCGGTGGAAGATCCATATGCAGCCACAACAGCCTGGCACCTCCTCCTCATGCTGGTCACCAACCTGGTCACACGTTGCTGTGGGATGGCGTTCCATTCCTCAACCAGGATCCGTTGCAGGTTAGCCAATGTGGTTGTGTTGGTCACTCTAACACGTACAGCACGCCCAAGCTGATCCTACAAGTGTTGAATTGGGTTGAGGTGTGGACTCTCGGCAGGCCGTTCCATTCTCTCTACTCCCACATTGTGGAGGTAGTCTGTGATAACCCTGGCTCTGTGGGGGCGAGCGTTGTTTCTTGGAGGATGAAGTTAGGTCCCAGATTGTGGAGATATGGGATCGCCACTGGCTGCAGAATCTCATCCCGATATCTCCCTGCATTGAGATGGCCTTCAATGATGACAAGCCTTGTTTTGCCAGTGAGGGAGATGCCCCCCCCACACCATGACACTGCCCCCACCAAAAGCTGTTACTCCATCGGTGCAACAATCAGCATAGCGTTCTCCGGGTCGTCTCCATACTTTGACCCTGCCATCCAACTTTGGCAGACAGAACCTGAACTCATCACTGAACATGACATTCCCCCACATGTTCAGGTTCCATTGTCTGTGTTGTCGACACCAGCGCCAACGGGCCTGACGGTGAAGGGCAGTCATTGCAGGCTTCCTCGTAGCCTTATGAGAATACACTGTTTACCATTGGCAGAGCATTTTGGAACATTTTTCTTGGGCGCTCCCCACATAATCAGCTGTGCTGCTCATCCCACAAATGCATGATCCTTACAAGTTGGACATCATTGTGAAGGTAAATAAACAGGCTTTCCAACCATGTAAAATACAATGACCATTAGCATTGGAACAACAGAGAAATAATCCATCAAACACAAGTTTACTAACTTTTTTTCCCCAGTATATATACTATGCTAAACTATACTATACTATGTTTTGCTATATTATACTATATTATACTATTCTGCACCATACTATACTATACAATGCTATGCTTTGCTATGCTATGCTATGCTATGCTATGCTATGCTATGCTATGCTATGCTATGCTATTCTGCACTATACTATGCTATGCTATGCTATACTATACTATACTGCGCTATGGTATGCTATACTATTCTGCACTATGCTATGCTATGCTATGCTATACTGCGCTATGGTAGGCCTATGCTATACTATACTGCACGATACTATGCTATGCTATGCTATACTATACTATACTATACTATACTATACTATACAAAAGTATTGTATTGTAAGTAGTGTAACTGTAATGTGTATAATACATGATGATAGTGTTGCTTCTTCACTACTCCAGACTACTGATCTTGGTTGTTTGTTGGGTAAGGTAGTAACCAACAAACAGATATATTATTCTTATTATTCTTATTATTCTATACTATTACGGTTAATAGAACCAGGCTTTTTCCTACTTCCCCTCTGATAACAGCACCTTATCAGTGATATTACTTTTGTTTATTCATGGTTCATTAGGTCTGTGTTGACTAATGGTGAGGCTCTGAGTGCCACCTCCCCTCTCTTTAGTGCCTACTATTAAAAAGACATATCACTACTATCACTGTAATACTTCACAGAATTACTAACAATGTCATGTCATAATGGACATAACTGATCACTGATGATTATGGCTTGAAAAGAATATAATAATACAGTTCGTTTAGATATAAAGGCTTTTGTCTCAATTTAAATAAAAACAAACAATTCCAACCAAATATCTAAATGGAAAATCCATTACACATTACAACCTCATACTACACATTACAACCTCGTACTATACGTTACAACCTCATACTACACATTACAACCTCATACTACACGTTACAACTACATACTACACATTACAACCTCATACTACACGTTACAACTACATACTACACGTTACAACCTCTTACTACACGTTACAACCTCATACTACACGTTACAACCTCATACTACACATTACAACCTCATACTACACGTTACAACTACATACTACACGTTACAACCTCGTACTACACGTTACAACCTCATACTACACGTTACAACCTCATACTACACATTACATCCTCATACTACACATTTCAACTTCATACTACACATTACAACCTCATACTACACATTACATCCTCATACTACATATTACAACCTCATACTACACGTTACAACTACACACTACACGTAACAACCTCGTACTACACGTTACAACCTCATACTACACGTTACAACCTCATACTACACGTTACAACCTCATACTATACATTACATCCTCATACTACACATTTCAACTTCATATTACACATTACAACCTCATACTACACGTTACAACCTTATACTACATGTTAAAACCTCATACTACACATTACAACCTCATACTACATGTTACAACCTCATACTACACGTTACAACCTCATACTACACATTACAACCTCATACTACACGTTACAACTACATACTACACGTTACAACCTCGTACTACACGTTACAACCTCATACTACACGTTACAACCTCATACTACACATTACATTCTCATACTACACATTTCAACTTCATACTACACATTACAACCTCATACTACACATTACATCCTCATACTACATATTACAACCTCATACTACACGTTACAACTACACACTACACGTAACAACCTCGTACTACACGTTACAACCTCATACTACACGTTACAACCTCATACTACACGTTACAACCTCATACTATACATTACATCCTCATACTACACATTTCAACTTCATATTACACATTACAACCTCATACTACACGTTACAACCTTATACTACATGTTAAAACCTCATACTACACATTACAACCTCATACTACATGTTACAACCTCATACTACACGTTACAACCTCATACTACACATTACAACATCATACTACACATTACAACCTCATATTAGACATTACAACCTCACACTACACGTTACAACCTCACACTACATGTTACTACACATTACAACCTCATACTACACATTACAACCTCATACTACACGTTACAACCTCATACTACACATTACATCCTCATTCTACACATTACAACCTCATACTACACATAACAACCTCATACTACACATTACAACCTCATACTACACATTACAACCTCATACTACACATAACAACCTCATACTACACATTACAACCTCATACTACACATTACAACCTCATACTACACATTACAACCTCATACTACACATAACCTCATACTACACATTACAACCTCATACTACACATTACAACCTCATACTACACATAACAACCTCATACTACACATTACAACCTCATACTACACATTACAACCTCATACTACACATTACAACCTCATACTACACATAACAACCTCATACTACACATTACAACCTCATACTACACATAACAACCTCATACTACACATAACAACCTCATCCTACACATTACAACCTCATACTACACATAACAACCTCATACTACACAACAACCTCATACTACACATTACAAGTTCATACTACACATTACAAGTTCATACTACATGTTACAACCTCATACTACATGTTACAACCTCATACTACATACTACAGAGAGAGAGAGAGAGAGAGAGAGAGAGAGCACAATAATAACACAACAGCTGTAATAACTAATACAAGTAGGACTGATAGCAAAATTCAATAGCAGTGGATGTAAAAGAATGATAATACAACTATCGGAATTGATATCATGTTCCAGTCTCTGTAATAGGATGTGATGGTCAATGGTGTCGAAAGCAGCACTAAGATCTAACAAGACAAGCACAGAGAAAAGTCCTTTGTCCGATGCCATTAGAAGGTCATTTGTAATTTTCACTAGTGCTGTCTCTGTGCTATGGTGCACTCTAAATCCTGACTGATAATCCTTGAATAAATGAATGTTCTGTAGAAAGTCACACAGCTGACTGGCAACTGCTTTCTCGAGTATTTTAGAGAGATCCCAGTTCAACCTTTAAACAACATGTAACACAATGATCCGTATTATACAATGTGGGCACAATGAAAATGATTCAACATATTTCAGAGCTAGGTGAGATTTAATTTAGTTTATGGACATAAGCAGAGTTTAATAGTGTCAATAATTCATATTTACAGGACTTCAGCAAACCAATGTTTTCATTCAGCCAACTAAATGAAGCTTTGGGGGGATTTTAACCTTTTACAAAATTCACATGAAGAAGTCGATTCTCCGTTTCAGGTTTCAGGAAGAAATGTGTGAATTACCCGACTTCCTCTTTCTGATATTTCTTTACTTTCTCTGTGTTTTACCCTGCTCAACTTCAGATCCTCTATTTGATCAGACATCCTGTTTTTGCATCCTTTGATGAAAGATTACCAGAACTGTAGCTCATCAGTGTGCCAATGATGTTATGAATTAATCATGCAGCAACTTCTAATGATCTCTCATTATGTTTGGACCTCTTCCATAATCATAGGCGTGATGGGCTCCGCCTCAGGGTGCTTTGTTTGGCATTGAACTGTCACTGAATGAACCCAAGACTGTTGGAAAGAATTTCAATGGCCCGTGTGAGTGACGCAGTTAAACTACAATGGAGGTGTGTTGTCTGCTGTCAGCTCCTTATCATAAGTATACAGCAGCAGCATTAAGATTAAAAGCCTGTGTAGTGTTAAGTTTTACTGATAACAAACTGTCCTGCTGCAGGAAACCCCTGGAGACGTTTGGTTTCTTTTGGTCGTGATGTGACCCAACACATGTCCAGACTTGTGTGTAACTGCAACATGTTTTTAAGCCACAAAGGAATCTATTGCACCACAGTTTTCTTTTCTATGAGAAAAGAGCTCCAGTTAAAGTATAACTGTACAGATATCAAAACTATAGGACAAAACAGATTCTATAGTAGGACATGGGGTAGCATAAAGGACAGTAAGGTCATGTGGTGGCAGTTTCTGTTAAAACAAGACACAAACCAAGGTAACAACTTGTCTTTCAAGTAAATTTAATAAAAAAGCATATATTAATAAGAAAAGCATCTGCAGATGGACTCACGAGCACAGCCACCTGAGTGGGCTGTGGCAAGTGAGCCCCGAACACAAGAGTTGTCAGTATTTATACATACTAAAGCATATCACACAGATAAATTCAAAGAAGAGAAAGATAGAAAGTGAATTATTATCCTTACGTCAGCACAGAACAGACAACAGAGCATCACAAGACATAACAAGTACTTCAGCCCTCTGTTGTTTACAGTCACAGAAGATAAAACTGTCGGGTCACTGTTTTAACGCTTATGGTGACAAGGTCTGCTAGATGTGAGGCCCTGAGGTTATCTAAAGGTACAGTGTTAACTGCAGATATGAAAATTGCCATTACGGTCAATATAAATGTACTTGTTAGAGTCCCTGTGGGGATATCACATGAGCATTACACATATTTCTTACAAGGGTGGACCAGCAGTCACCTTCTTAAAATCTTGCACAGCCCATAAGAAGGAAACACCCTTCAAACAGCACACAGTGTTCTGCAGTAAGTCTAGAAACGGACTGTAGTCTAACGTTGATGACATGACATTGATGTGAAAAGAGGACGAGTCAGACTGAACAGACATCCAACAGGGTTAAACCTGTATCAGTGTGTTTATGGTGCATCTGTTGAACAGCTCTTATTGTTTTCCTGCTGGATGAAGGAGATAAAGGAATACCACTGTAAAGTCTGACTGCTGCTGCATTCAAGGGCCCCTGGTCATTTCAACTCCAAAGTACAGAAGCATATCAGCAACATAAAGTATCAAAATAAAAAATAACCATATTATTTCAGAATGTATTATGATTCTATATGTAAATATATTACTGGATTTTTCATGTTGATGCATTTAAAGAGAACCTACTATGCTTTCAGGTGCATACTGATATTTTGGGTTTCTTTGCTTTAATGTTCAAAAGATGCTTTACTTTTTTCATATTTCAGGTATACTGGGGTCCCTAAACAGTGTTGAATTCCATAACACTGTAAAGCTGAGACTCTTGTGGATCCAATGAGCCAAACTGTATTCATGTGTGATGATGTTAGTCCTCATAGGAGACATTTCATTGAGCTCACTGTATAAAATGATCTGTGGTGACCTCTAGGATAATCACAGCCTCATGAAACTTTACAGCCACAAACTAGAGACCTAGAGCATTCAGAGGATGGATGGATCAGACTAGAGACCTAGAGCATTCAGAGGATGGATGGATCAGACTAAAGACCTAGAGCATTCAGAGGATAGATGGATCAAACTAGAGACCTAGAGCATTCAGAGGATGGATGGATCAAACTAGAGACCTAGAGCATTCAGAGGATGGATGGATCAAACTAGAGACCTAGAGCATTCAGAGGAGGGATGGATCAGACTAGAGACCTAGATCATTCAGAGGATGGATGGATCAAACTAGAGACCTAGAGCATTCAGAGGATGGATGAATCAAACTAGAGACCTAGAGCATTCAGAGGATGGATGGATCAGACTAGAGACCTAGAGCATTCAGAGGATGGATGGATCAAACTAGAGACCTAGAGCATTCAGAGGATGGATGGCTTTCCTAGCTACATTGACAATAAAGGGGTTTCTGAGCAGTTTACACAACACAAGTGCTCGCCATCCAATCGCCAAAAATTGCAGAAATCTCCAAATGTCAAAAGTTTTTGATCCCAAATCACAGCATGTCTTCTTCTATGGTGTCCTTCCAAGGTCTTGGTGTCTTAATTTGGTATTTTGGAGGGATTATTGATCATTTTTAATCAATTCTCCAGTGGTAAAACATGGTTAAATTTAGCACCAAGTCTGTGTATCAAATGGTATCAACGCAAAAATTGCTGCAATGACTTATGAGACATAATAGAGCATAGGGATGACCATCATTTACTTCTGTCATAATGTTAATGTTATAAACCCTTATAAACTTACACTTTTTATTTTAATTAATTAATAAATCAATTAATTCATGTCTATTTGTGATTAATGACTAGAACAACTTGACACAGTGCTGGGCTGCATCTCAGATTAATCTTCAGGTACCCAGCTTTCAGATGATGTACACCACTTCTATGTGACATCTACTGTTGACCTGCTATCTCCCCCTAAAGACTCCCTGGACCAGTCTAGAACAGGTCTATATGGATCTCAGAGGGTTAAAGCAAAACAATGAACCATAATTAAAAAAAAAAAAAAAAATTCATATTTTTAAAGATAAAATCTTAATCTGGAAAGTAACTTGTAAAGTAACAAAGAATATACAATATTAAGTAAAAGTAAAGTAAAGTAGGTTGGTTGGTTAGTTGGTCGGTCAGTCAGTCAGTCAGTCAGTTATTTAGTTAGTTAGTTGGTTGGTTAGTTAGTTAGTTAGTTAGTTAGTTCGTACGTCCGTCCGTCCGTCGTTCGGTCAGTCAGTCAGTCAGTCAGTTAGTTAGTCAGTCAGTCCGTCCGTCCGTCCGTCCGTCGATCAGTAATAAGTCAGCCAGTTACAGTTAGTTAACCACCTCCCACAAGTCCACAAGTCGCCAAATCCGGGGAAGTCCGGACATTACCGAGTCAGCACGACGGTAACGTGACTACCTTTTTTAATTGTAAACTTTCCGGGAAGACCCTGAACGCATCATAGTCAGACAGCTCAAAGTCCAGCCGTTAGTCCAGCAGTCTGAGGGACCACAGACTGTAGACCATACAGAGGACTGTAGACTGTAGTAGACCGGACAGAGGACTGTAGGGGGAGAAGACGAGCCATCGGTAGAAGTGAAAGTGACAGAGAAAGAGAAGCCTATAAAAAGTGTGTCACCAGGTGGATTCCTGAGGCAGAGCAGAGCAGAGCAGAGCAGAGGTGGTATGCTGTGTTTCCTGTTTCTAACGTTGACTCGAGTCGCTCTATAAACGAGGTTCGGATCCGGTGACAGACTCGACACAAACTCAGAGAGAGACGCCACAGACATGGTGAGTCCTTAGAGTCTTTCTAGACCTCTGCTAGGAGGTCAACACACCTGGTACTAACACTGTTACTAACAGCTGTCATAAGATCAGAGAGGACTGTTTGGGCTCAATACTCTTTCCAATGGGAGTTAATAGCGCTCATGATCTACAGGGGCAAAGTCCCTGAAGGCAGCAGTGCAATGTAGTAGCTGCTGACTGACAGCTTTAATATCTGCTATCTGAACTTATTATTATTTATCCAGAAAAGAACAAAACTACTGAGATTCAAAGTGATTATTTATTCATATATTACTTATTATGGAAGCTGAAGGCAGCAGTGTAGTGGGTAGTCGCTGAGCTGTAATATCTGCCATCTGAAATGATGAATATTTCCCAGAAAAGAACAAAACTACTGAGATTCAAAGTGATTATTTATGTATTTATTAATTATTATGGAGTGAGTTAATGTAATGAAGTGAGTCTACTCAGGTCGAGGTGTGAATGGAAGAGTACAGTGTTGGAAATGAACTATGTTGTCCTCCTGCCACTGTGGCTGGTATATTACCGAACCTACCAGCCACTCAGTAGACTACCATTGTGTTTTGGTTGGTTGAGTGAAGTAAATCTAGCAGCCACTAGCATATTTTATCAGCGTTTGGTGGCTGCTGCTGATTTCCATCCCTGTAAGAGGAGCATTAGATCAAATAGATAGAATTAGCTATTAAAATGAAGTAAATATAAAAGATGATCTCTTCTGGATCATCGCTTGTATTTCTGATCTTTTACAGATCAGAAGTTAGCTCCGGAAGTCATGAATTAAGAATATCTTCGTTATCAGTCAACAACAGCATCTAGATCACATCCCAATAACCTTCATACATATGAATACAACTCAATACAAGATCGCTATTATTATTATTATTATTATTAGGGTATTTTATTATTATTATTATTATTATTATTATGTTATGCTATTATTATTATTATTATTATTATTATTATTATTATTGGGCTATTATTATTATTATTATTATTATTATAAGGCTATTATTATTATTATTGTTATTATTAGTACTATTACTACTCTATGATGACCATGCTATAAGCTGGATATTATTATTATTATTATTATTATTATTGAGGACCATACTACTCAATGATGACCATGCTATAACCTGGATATTATTATTATTATTATTATTGAGGATCATACTACTCTATGATGACCATGCTATAAGCTGGATATTATTATTATTATTATTATTATTATTATTATTGAGGACCATACTACTCTATGATGACCATGCTATAAGCTGGATATTATTATTATTATTATTATTATTATTATTATTGAGGACCATACTACTCTATGATGACCATGCTATAAGCTGGATATTATTATTATTATTATTATTATTGAGGACTATACTACTCTATGATGACCATGCTATAAGCTGGATATTATTATTATTATTATTATTATTGAGGACCATACTACTCTATGATGACCATGCTATAAGCTGGATATTATTATTATTATTATTATTATTATTATTGAGGACCATACTACTCTATGATGACCATGCTATAAGCTGGATATTATTATTATTATTATTATTGAGGACCATACTACTCTATGATGACCATGCTATAAACTGGATATTATTATTATTATTATTATTATTATTATTATTATTGAGGACCATACTGCTCTATGATGACCATGCTATAAGCTGGATATTAATATTATTATTATTATTATTATTGAGGACCATACTACTCTATGATGACCATGCTATAAACTGGATATTATTATTATTATTATTATTATTATTGAGGACCATACTACTCTATGATGACCATGCTATAAACTGGATATTATTATTATTATTATTATTATTATTGAGGACCACACTACTACTCTATGATGACCATGCTATAAGCTGGCGTGGCTGTGGTATCCCAGCTGGATAATGCCAGGTACATTAATGCAGGCAGGAGGGAGGAAAGGAAAGGAAGGAAGGAAGCAAGGAGAGGAAGTGGAATGGGCAGCAGTTCCTGTGTTAAGACGTTGCCGGCTGAATTTTAAAGTCAGACTATTGTTCATCTACTACATAGAGGGTCAGAGTGGAGATAACGGGGCTCTCAGGGTACCATGAATCAGCTTCCATCAGTCACTGATATGATGGCTACTATTCTTAGCTGACATACAGGGAGCTGTAACAGGAAATGAACCAGATGAAGATGCAGAGAGTGTACTTGTTTTGTTCTATCTGTCGGTTTCCTCTTCTGTCTGAGATGCTGGCTTCCTGTCGTGGCTCAGAGGTCAAAGGTGAAAGAGAACCCTGTCAGCATACTAATAGCTTCGAGGTCAGACTCCTCTATGGATGTCCTGCTCCTCTGTGGATGATCTGCTCCTCTATGGATGTCCTGCTCCTCTATGGATGTCCTGCTCCTCTGTGGATGTCCTGCTCCTCTATGGATGTCCTGCTCCTCTGTGGATTTCCTGCTCCTCTATGGATGTCCTGTTCCTCTGTGGATGTCCTGCTCCAGTACTCCTCTCATTCTGGAGACATAGATATACTGACATAGAGGAGGATACTGACATAGAGGAGGATACTGACATAGAGGAGGATACTGACTTAGATGAGGATACTGACATAGAGGATGCTGACATAGAGGATACTGACATAGAGGGGGATACTGACATAGAGGAGGACATAGAGGAGGATACTGTAATAGAGGAGGATACTGACATAGAGGATGAGGATACTGACATAGAGGAGGACATAGAGAAGGATACTGACATAGAGGAGAATACTGACATAGAGGATGAGGATACTGACATAGAGGAGGACATAGAGGAGGATACTGACATAGAGGAGAATACTGACATAGAGGATGAGGATACTGACATAGAGGAGGACATAGAGGAGGATACTGACATAGAGGAGAATACTGACATAGAGGATGCTGACATAGAGGAGGATACTGACATTGAGGAGGACATTGACATAGAGGAGATCAATAGAGGAGGAAACTGACATAGAGGAGGACACTGACATAGAGGAGGACATAGAGGAGGATACTGACATAGAGGCAGAAACTGACATAGAGGAGGATGCTGACATAGATGAGGATACTGACATAGAGGAGGACATAAAGGAGGATACTGACATAGAGGAGGATACTGGCATAGAGGAGGACACTGACATAGAGGAGGAGGATATTGACACAGAGGAGGATACTGACATAGAGGAAGACATAGAGGAGGATACTGACATAGAGGATGCTGACATAGAGGAGGAGGATATTGACACAGAGGAGGATACTGACATAGAGGAGGATACTGAAATGAAGGAGGATACTGACATAGAGGAGGATAAAACTGACATAGAGAACGATACTGACATAGAGGGGGAGGATACTGTCATAGAGGATGCTGACATAGAGAAGGATAATGACATAGAGGAGGACATAGACGAGGATACTGACATAGAGGATGCTGACATAGAGGAGGATACTGACATAGAGGAGGATACTGACATAGAGGAGGACATTGACATAGAGGAGGATACTGACATAGAGGATAGAGGAGGACACTGACATAGAGGAGGATACTAACATAGAGTAGGACATAGAGGAGATACTGACACAGTGGAGGATACTGGCATAGAAGAGAATACTGACATAGAGGAGGACACTGACATAGAGGATGACACTGACATAGAGGAGGACATAGAGGAGGATACTGGCATAGAGGAGGACACTGTCATAAAGGAGGATACTGACATAGAGGATGCTGACATAGAGGAGGATACTGACATAGAGGATGTTGACAGAGAGGAGGATACTGACATAGAGGAGAACATAGACATAGAGGAGGACATAGAGGAGAATACTGACATAGAGGAGGATACTGGCATAGAAGACAATACTGACATAGAGGAGGACACTGACATAGAGGAGGACATAGAGGAGGATACTGGCATAGAGGAGGACACTGTCATAAAGGAGGATACTGACATAGAGGAGAACACTGACATAGAAGAGGAGGATATTGACACAGAGGAGGACACTGTCATAAAGGAGGATACTGACATAGAGGAGAACACTGACATAGAAGAGGAGGATATTGACACAGAGGAGGATACTGACATAGAGGAGGATACTGAAATGAAGGAGGATACTGACATAGAGGAGGACATAGAGGAGGATACTGGCATAGAGGAGGACACTGTCATAAAGGAGGATACTGACATAGAAGAGGAGGATATTAACACAGAGGAGGATACTGACATAGAGTACGATACTGGCATAGAGAAGGATGCTGACATAGAGGAGGAGGATATTGACACAGAGGAGGATAGTGACATAGAGGAAGATACTGACATAGAGGAGATACTGACATAGAGGAGATACTGACATAGAGGAGAATACTGACATAGAGGAGAATACTGACATAGAGGAGGACATAGAGGAGATACTGACATAGAGGAGAATACTGACATAGAGGAGGACATAGAGGAGATACTGACATAGAGGAGGATACTGACATAGAGGAGGACACTGACATAGATGAGGACATAGAGGAGATACTGACATAGAGGAGAACATAGAGGAGATACTGACATAGAGGAGGATACTGACATAGAGCAGGACACTGACATAGAGGAGGATACTGACATAGAGGAGGACATAGAGGAGATACTGACATAGAGGAGGACACTGACATAGAGGAGATACTGACATAGAGCAGGACACTGACATAGAGGAGGATACTGACATAGAGGAGGATACTGACATAGAGGAGGACACTGACATAGAGGAGGATACTGACATAGAGGAGGACACTGACATAGAGGAGGACACTGACATAGAGGAGGATACTGACATAGAGGAGGACACTGACTTAGAGGAGGATACTGACATAGAGGGGGATACTGACATAGAGGAGGACACTGACATAGAGGAGGATACTGACATAGAGTGGCCCCATTGTCACCGATACCCGATCCAGCTTTTTGAGTCAGTGTCGATCTGATCGGTATCTGTATCGGTATCGGTATCAGTGCATGCCTGGCTAGAAGGTATTCTTGATGATGTGGGCAAACCTGCCTGACTTCATTTTATTAGTTTCATGTGTCATAACGTGTTCCTCCTTCCTCTTTAGCTTCACTTTCAATGCTTTCAGTCGGGAAAGTTACTTTTAATCATAACTGTGTTCCATTATATGCTTTAAAAACAATTATTTTAGTTATTAATTAATGTACTCTTGAATAAACATGTCCCAGCAGGATGTCTGGTTCCGCTCAAATTCACAGTGTTTATAAAACAGCAGGCAGATGTAGGCTGGTTTTATTTCCAGTCTGTCTGGACAACAAGCTCTAAGATTTTCATTTCACTCACTTTTATGAAAATTGTGCTCACAAAAAACATGAAGGAATTAAAGATTTAATAATGTCATTTCAGAAAGGAGCTACAGCAGTTATTACAAAACGTGAATTAGCCCAATCTGACTACTTTAACCTTCAGCACTGCTGTTGAGTACTTGGTCTCTGCTGAGGGAAATACAGTCAGATTAAAATAGTGCCTAATATGGATCAAGCTCCAATAACACTGGGTCCTACATTTCCCATGATGCAACCAGTAGCATCTTTCTTTAAGCTCTCCCTGCCAGGTAAACGGCCGCGCCTGATGACGTCACCAGGGCTAGTTTTGTCCGACTGCAGAGCCTCAGCAGACAGTAGAAAGCTCTGTGACTGGCTGGTAGAGCTCCCTATGACTAGACTGACCTGTATGCATTAGATTCACTGTTCTAGAGCTCAGGAGGAACAAAATCTAGTGTCTACATTAGATTTAATGACATCCTGTCCTAAAGGATGTACAATAGGTGCAGTCAAAGTCAGTAGGGAGACGAGCCAGATGAAGAGCAACCCTGAGACTTGTGTCTGGATTAGTCCCATAAATTCCTGCAGAAAGTCCCCAAAGTCGGACTGAATCCACACTGTGTCTCACTCTGGAACCATGCTGTGTGTTGGTTGGACAGGAGAACGGGAAGAACCGCCTGCAGCAGGCCCAGGAGGACGTGGAGGAGGTCAAGGTCATCATGCTGGACAACCTGAACAAGGCTGATGAGAGATCTGGCAGACTGGGCGAACTGGAGGATAGGGCTGATGAGCTGATGGAAAGGGTAAGCGGGGGGGGGGGGGATCAGAGACACTGTCCACGTGGAAAACAGTCATTACACTATTTTAACCCTGTGTCCTCTGTGGACGTCTCTGGGCTGTATGGATAAGGTGAAGGACTGGAGCCTGTCCACTGCTAAAACCAGGAAATGTCATATTGGTGTCTATAAATACAGCTGAGGTGGAGCTGAAGAGGAAAACAAATGTACATTTACATCCTGATTGTGTTTTATGGTGCTATTTTTAGAAAGGTATTTCCTATTGTTTCCGAAGATGAATGAAGCGAGCTGGTCTCCCTGGGTACCACAGACAGAGTCCAGGACATGCCACGAGGCCAATGTCCGTCCGGGGGTCGACCAGCGAGTCACAGCGTTCCCACATTGCCCCGCCGGCCGGCGTTACTGCTGAGCAGCTCTCAGACTAAAATCAACTAAAAACTTTACATTCAAGAGCCACTTGGATCCACTGTGTTAGAACATGGGTTTATGAGCAGACAGACTAGGACAGCAGCTCTAAAGCTGAAGTTCAGCACTCATAGAAGTTCTAGAGGATAAGACCTCAGAAAGACGGTACCATGATACAACTTAAAGCTGCACCAGTCAATATCTTTATTATAGATAAAGACGTGTAAATAAGGGTTTTTATATGCTACAAGACATATCATGAGCCAAATGCTCAGCCATTGCTATGGCTGAGCATTTTTCCTCATCAGTGAGCCAATGACAGTCTTGGAGGGTTTAATACGGCAAATACCAGAGGAACCAATCCCGTTAACTTGCGAGGTGGGCATATCGTTAGCGTAGCGCTAAAGCGGAAAGAGAGCTATCAGAGGAGAAGCCAGGTGGAGCTACGTTTGGGTATTTTACAAGCTAAGTTTCACTATTTTCAAAACGATGGCAGAGACGTACACGTCTGAACACACTCCAACATCGTATTATTGGATGTTTCACAACCACTAGCGCTGTGTCAGCCTCTGCTAGCTACAAGCTAACAAACAACATAAACAAGTAAAAGATGCTAACTACACTTAGCATTCTGATATGTCTGCTAGTCGATGTGCACAGCAGACTTTGAGTCTGAGTCAGACACGTGTGGCTGAATCTCTCCCATGTTTCCTCTAATGGAGAAACAGACGCCAAAACTGTCGCTGCAGATCACCAGCCAGTCGCTGAGCTCAGCCGCCATCTTGATGCGTACCGCTCAACCTGGCACCAGATCCACAATTTCTCAGTGAGAGAGAGAAGCCCCGTTTCAGTTCATAAATATGATTCATAGCAGAGTATTTTACTGTAAACATGTCTGGAGAAGGACTTTAACAATGGATCTAATGACTCTGTGTGATGTGAAATGGAGAATTATCATCAGCTCTACACAGCATTTTAGTGTCTTTCAGCTCATTGTTTTGGTTCCCTCTCACTGCTGTTTTCCAGCAACAACAGCTGTTTATGATGAAAAAGCTCTGATAAACCCACCGTGTTCTGCCGGCCCAGCACCAAACAACACACAGATGTACATTGATCAGCAGACACTCCAAATGAGTGCTAATGTTGTGTCTGCTGGATATATATAGACCCTGCATTAACTAGATTTGGCTACAGAAACAAGCATGTTATCACCATTAAGTTGATATGGTAAAGTCCATATCCAGATACGGAGAAACGTTAGCTTGATTTTATCTCCAACAGCTCCTGAGAGAAATATCATACCTGGCTGTTTAGCTGCTGAGCGCTACACTAGTCGCTAACTTTGTCTTTCTGCCGTTTGATGCTAGTTAATGAACAATGTGAGTTTAATTAACAGCTGTTTGCTACGGCCAGAAGTGATGCTGAAAGCAGCTAAAACGCTGCATAGAGCTGAGAGGAAGTGCAGCTTCACTAAAAGCGTTCGTCTTTAGGAGCGACCCCTCTCACATTACAACATGCAGTCATTTGATTGGTGTAAGTCTCATAATGGTGCCAAACCTCTGAGGTCTTCAGAGAACTGCTGCCCCAGTTACCCTGGTCCTGATCCATCATCAGTCATCACAACGTACATCCAAACACCTCACTGAGCTCACGTCAGTCGCCTCTCTGTTTGCTGTTCAACTGCTCATCAGTGTGATGTAACACTGTGGGAGTCAGGAGGCTGGCGACCTCTTTCATATCACATATAGTCATTGTTCATGTAAACATACAGACTGGTAAAGTGAACCATGCTATCACATGTTGGTCTTATAGAACCTCTGCTGTCCCAGTCTGTTTTCTCACAGTGTGTCCCTGCTGTGTTGTACCACTAAAACCTCAGTGTGATGTAACACTGGCCGACCTGCTGGTCGACCCCCAGACAGACCGCATGTCATGTGATCCACTGTTAATATAAACATATTGAATAGAACCACTTTAAGAAAGGGAAACAACTGAGAGATGTTTTCATAGTAAGTATTCCATATGTTCAAGACTATCACACTTGGTTCCTTTCAGCCCTCCAAATGGACTCGGAGCGATATGTGAACACTGTAAAAGAACTCAGACCCTCTGAAACGAACTGTACTCAAGAGTAGCGTTCCGGTTCGCCTAACCTGTGCATTGTGAACACAAAGCGCTCCAGGTTCGCTTTGCCCTTTGCCATTGTATTTTAGCCCTCTAGGCATATTACACTTTGTTTAGCTCTTTTTTTACTGTGTTAGCTGATGCATCTTGTTTTTTTGCACTATCCCCTTTGCTGCTGTACACTGCAAATATCCCCACTGCGGGACTAATAAAGGAAGATCTCATCTTATCTTATCTTATTTTATTTTATATGCAATCGGGAGATCTGCATTAATGGTTTCTTGTCACCGACCCCTGATAATGCTGCGTTGTGAAGAACAGATCTGTGTTGAAATCAATAGGAGGAGAGCTAGTTAACGTTAGCTCTTAGCTGTTAGCTGTTAGCTGTTAGCAGCCAGTGGGCAGCACAGTCCTGCTTGGCTAAATAACGGAGCTAACAGCTAATGTACGGAGGTTCCACTGAGTTACATTATGATGCGTTCAAGCTCAAAAAATGAGTATTGGGTGAAAATTATAATGTTATCATTATGTGTTCAAGTGTAACCTTGTAAAATTAAGTTTTTGGCAAGAAACTTGAATAAATCGGGTCGTTTGAAGGAGATGTTTTCACAACAGTATAAAATAGATACTGATAAGTGAGAAAAAACAGAGAATCCTCTGACACCAGAGACACATGCTGCTTTTATTATATTCTGTGTACATATATATAAATTATATATAAGTAAGGGATAATGTACAGCGAGCCGGTCATTGTTGTGAAAGAATCCCCGACAAGGCGAAGCAGAGGATTAAACAATCAGAATCGAGTATTCAACAACACCATGTAATATATATATATATATATATATATATATATATAGTGCCATCAGAAAGTATTCAGACCCCTTCACTTTTTTCCCATTTTGTTATGTTGCAGCCTTATAATAAAATCGATAAAATTATTTTTTCCCTTCATCAATCTACACTCAATACACCATAATGACAAAGCGGAAACCGAATTTTTGAAATTTTTGCAAATTTATTAAAAAGGAAAAACTGAAATATCACATTGACTTAAGTATTCAGACCCTTTACTCAGTATTGAGTGGAAGCACCTTTGGCAGTGATTACAGCCTTGAATTTTCTTGGGTATGACGCAACAAGCTTTGCACATCTGGAGGGAGTTTCTGCCATTCTTCTCTGCGGATCCTCTCAAGCTCTGTCAGGTCGGATGGGAACCGTTGGTGGACAGACATTTTCAGGTCTCTCCAGAGATGTTCGATTGGGTTCAAGTCGGGGCTCTGGCTGGGCCACTCAAGGACATTCACAGAGTTGTCCCTAAGGCACTCCTGCGTTGTCTTGGTTGTGTGCTCAGAGTCATTGTCCTGTTGCAAGGTGAACCTTCGGCCCAGTCTGAGGTCCTGTGCACTCTGTCCAGGTTTTCATTAAGAATATCTCTGTACTTTGCTCTGTTCAGCTTTCCCTCAACCCTGACCAGTCGCCCAGTCTCTGCCGCTGAAAAATACCCCCAAAGCATGATGCTGCCACCACCATGCTTCACCATTGGGATGGTTTTGGGCAGTTGATGAGCTGTGCCTGGATTCCTCCAGACATGACGCTTAGAATTGAGGCCAAACAGTTCAATCTTGGTTTCATCAGACCAGAGAATTTTGTTTCTCACAGTCTGAGTGTCCTTTAGGTGCTTTTTTGAAAACTCCAAGCAGGCTTTAATGTGTTTTTCACTGAGAAGAGGCTTTCATATGGCCACTCTGCCATAAAGCACAGATCGGTGGAGTGTTGCAGTGATGGTTGTCCTACTGGAAGATTTTCCCATCTCCACACAGGATCTCTGGAGCTCAGCCAGAGTGACCATCGGGTTCTTGGTCACCTCTCTTACCTAGGCCCTTCTCCCCCGATTGCTCAGTTTGGCCGGGCAGCCAGCTCTAGTGAGAGTCCTGGTTTTTCCAAACTTCATCCATTTAAGGATTATGGAGGCCACTGTGCTCTTGGGGACCTTCAATGCTGCAGAACATTTTTTGTAGCCTTCCCCAGACCTGTCCCTCGACACAATCCTGTCTCTGAGCTCTTCAGGCAGTTCCTTCGACCTCATGGCTTGGTTTTTGCTCTGATATGCATTGTCAGCTGTGAGACCTTATATAGACAGGTGTGTGCCTTTCCAAATCATGTCCAATCAATTCAATTTACCACTGGTGGACTCCAGTCAAGGTGGAGAAACATCTCAAAGATGATGGAGGGAAATGGGAGGCATCTGAGCTAAATCTCAAGTGTCATAGTAAAGGGTCTGAATACTTAAGTAAATGTGATATTTCAGTTATTCCTTTTTAATAAATTTGCAAAAATTTCTAAAATTCTGTTTCCACTTTGTCATTATGGTGTATTGCGTGTAGATTCATGAGGAACAAAAGTAATTTAAACAATGTTATCATAAGGCTGCAACATAACAAAATGTGAAAATGTGAAGGGGTTTGAATACTTTCTGAAGGCACTATATATATATCTATATATATAGATATATATATGTACATATATATATATATATTACATATTCTGTGTGGAAGCGCCTGTACCAGCCCTAAACATGTCATTGAAGGGGAAAGCATTGAGCAGCAGTGATGAAGTTAGGAACTATAGTGTGAACAGAAGGAGGACTGAGGCCCCATCAGAGCTGAAGTGGACCAGAAACAGAACTGAGTCCTCTTTCAGATGAACTGACAATGCGAACACAAACAGAACCGAGTCCCTTTTCTGTTGGTCCACTTTAAGAGGACTGAGTTTGGTTTGTTTAAAAAGGACTAGATGTGAAAACACCCTTAAAAGCAGTTTAGTGATACAGCAGTGTAATGTAATATCTTCTATTTGTGTGTTTTCTGTCCCCAGAGTAAAGCTTTTGAAAAGACCGCCAACCAGGTGAAGCAGAAGAAAAGATGGGAGAACAAGAAGATGAAGGTGGTGTTCATCGGCATCGGCGTGGTAGCGGCGCTCATTATTATCGGACTTATAATCTACGCCATCGTTGACAGCACACGAGCACCGTAGCTCCTTCGCTTATGGAAGGAGGATAAGGTATTGGGACAGAGGGACGTGAAGTGGACAGAGATTAAAGAAACTCTGTGTGTGTATAGATATTTATGGGAGTATCGGTCTTCAGTTGATATGGTACCACTGATTGCTCGGCTGCTTCGCTGCTTTCTGAATAACTTCTCAAAGGTCATGTCTCTGTCAGGCCCACATTGGAACAACACACTGCTCTTAGATCTGATATTATATATTATTAGATCTAAATAAGAAGTGCTGAATTATAATATTTTCTACCAAACATTATTAGGCTGCTACTTTTGTATCTGTATGTTTGTACATAGTGGTTCACCGTCAGAGGTCGCTGAACTGGCGACAGAATCCATTTCACCAACGATTCCAGCGACTATTCGAGTCAACAGTCAGTGAAACCAGAACAGACGTTAAACTCTGTGAAGTTATGCAGCTTCAAATAGCTTCAGATTGGAAAGAATGAACTGATTTATTGTCACATGAAATTTCCTCTGTCAAAAATGAAATGTCTGTATCATTAAAATTTGCTTAAAGGTGCAAAAGACTCACTTTATTTGGTGGAGATGTCATATTTGTTGGACTGAAATTAAGATTTATTGAAGTTTATTTCTCTTGTTGATCAGTCTGATGTGTGCAAGATGTGCATAGAAATCTGATTCATGAGTTATGGGTTATTTTTTTCAAATGACCAGTTTAAAATCAAATCTAACACACTAAGCACAAACGTTTTGTTGATACAAACCAATAGACAAACCACTAGCACCTGTGTTTCATTAAACCTTTAGCTAAAATCAACACATGGAACCAGGAAGTAGAGCCTAAATATTCTAAATGGTGGTTTTATTGCAGTTAATCTGCGGTTTTAGTAAAGAATACCAGAGTGAAGAGTGACCCCTGCTGGCCAGTGTTTTTACTTTAGATCACAGAGATAAATGTCTTTACCTGTCAGGTGTATTGTGTAATGAGTTTAAACAGTTGACTTCTATTTGACCAGATAGACATTTAACAGGCGCTAATAATAACCAAGGACACCTGACAGTGGTTGAAAACCAGCTACATTATTATACTTTGTTTTTTCCCCTTTTTTTCGAGGTTGTTTTCAGCAATTTACAGTTTGTAATTACAAAAGTTTATAAACCAATTTTTAAGTAATTAAGTTAGAAACAAACATAATAAGTACACAAGAGAAAACGACATCAGCATTCAAAATTGGAAAAAAATAAATAAAATATAATAAAATCCCAAAAATATAATAATAAGAATAAGAATAATAATAATAAGAGGTATAAAGGGGGGTGCAGAGATATAGCAATATAATTTACATGGGCCCACACATGCGTCTGCCTTCACATGTAAGGTCACTTCCAGGCACATGTATAGGTGCATGGTGGCGCCTCTCAGGACACCCACGGACACCAGGCAGTGAGTCAAAACCAGCTAAATTAAAGAGACAGTTCACCCAAATTACAAAAAGAAGCGTGGTGTCCATGCAGCTAGTTCTGTATTTGGAGATAACTATCTCAGGCATCTCTGCTGCCACACCAGTACAGTGGAGGTGAAATGAGTTCCTTTTGTGGTGCTCATGACATTGACAAATTACATTTATAACTCAGAAGACAAAAACTCTACCTTTCCAGCAACAGTGTCCCTGTTTGTCAGTCTGTCACCCATAGAGCTCACTGTCAACAGCTGTTCTTCACACTAGTTTCAATCAAAGAAATAGTCCCTACGAAAACAGGACAAGGTCTGCTGAGGTCTTCAGTTTCATTAACTGGCTGCAAAATAAAGTCCCTCAACTTTCTGATGAGGAGAGGGACATCGATTCTGCTGTTGGTTATCGTAGCATCAGTCTATCCCCCGAGCTTAATATGGTTTAAAAAGGAGACCTGATTTACACCAATAAAGTTGTCCAAATACCCCCGACAGTCCGTCATGTCTGCAAAGATTATATTTACCTTCAACTTCACTCAACGCAGCACTATCTTGTAGAACAATAGAACTATTTACCTTAACACAGTATATTGCAATATGTGGCAACTAACACTTAAGAACAAATATGTTTTTCTAATAGAGAATCCAAGTATTTGTCACTCAACTTTTTTGTTTTACTGGAGTAGAACATGGAACATCTTTTCTATTCATGCTCCCAAACCAACAGTAAAGGTTTGACAATATCACTCTGAGTCAGGTAGAATTTGATCAAATTGTATTAATCTCATTTTTAATGTGTGTGTAAATGTAATGTGTGTCTCTCAAGATCTCTATTTTCTTCCAAAATCCCTAAAGATATTTGGCTATTTTGTTTGATTTTGCTATTTTATTTTATTTTGCTGTTTTTGAGTGCTTATTTCAGTGTATATGAAGTGTTGTTTTTACACATTTTATGTAAAAATACAAGCGGATAATGTTAAAAAATACTGATTACATTAAAGAAAAAAAAGGTTACGTAGTATTTGTGACCCGGAAGTGACATCGGCAAGTCCTTCCTGCATCAAGACCGGCAAGATGGCGGCGGACACGCAGGTTTGTGGGGCTATTTTTTAATAGTGGACTATCCGCTTGCAGAAAGGTGTTCCAGTATGGTGGAAACCAGAGTTGGTGCTATCTTGACCTCGGCTTTATAATCACGTCGGTGTGTTGTGACGTATAAAGAGAAACTCTGGTCAAATCCAGCAGCTAGCGAGCAGCAGGCTGTTAGCTCAGTGCTACGTAGCCTCAGTGTGACTGGACCACACTGAGCTACAGCTAACCGGCTAACCAGCGATAATAACAGCCACCCGGTAGATATTGACAGAAGACTTGGCTCTGGCCTCAGCCCAGACTATCTAGATAGGACCGCCACTGGGTTTAAACTGCCCGTCATTAGCTTCAGTTGGTCTGAATCCATTAAATGACCATCTTATGTGATGAGGAGTTAAGCCTCGCCCTCCCCCAGCAGCACGTTGTGACCTGTGACCAGTGATCTGATCTGATCTGATGTGATCTGATGTGTGAGTGCATTAAATCCACAGTGTGCTAGCTGCTGACTCAGTGACTCAGTGACTCAGTGATAGTCACTTTGCTGGCTGTGCTGGAATCCCTTCAGAGTTTACAGACATTTACTGTTATAGCAGAGAAGAAACATTTCTTCCTTTTCTCTGAACTCATCTCATTCCCACCCACCCCAAACCTACAACTGACACATCCATTCAGTGGCCACTTTATTAGGAACACCTGTACAACCCAATTCAACTGTTCTGCCATAAAGTTTGCTTTTATGACGCCTATCCACCTCATTCCTAGCCCCCATGTCTGAACCAGAACCGGCGTTTTCCATGGTAACGCTAGGCTAATCGTCTCTCCTAGAGCGATTGTATTAATAAATCTAGTAAAACATGTGTGATCACCACCTATTACAGCTCAAACAGGATAATGTGATCATAGCTCTGCCTTCTACTATGGAGGGATGGAGGACGATCTGAAGAAGTGGCCTCAGATAACCTTCACTAGCAGATTTAGCTACGTTATTGACTCCGTTGCTACAGACGGTGAAGCGATGAACAATCTGAAAAGCTCTGAGGCAGATCAGGACTTCCACAGTAACAAGGTTTAGTTTTTTACACACAGAAAACCCTACTGAAACTATCTGTAGTCTAATGCTGGCCTGCACTCCGTGCCATAAACTGCCTTACATTTTAAACTGTACAGAAAATAGTGAAAGTAACTGGCTGTCATTAAACCAACGCTACAATGCTGAGTCCTCCCTACACATGAAATCATAGCTGATGTTCTGCTGGCTCTGCTGTCAGTCCTTTCAAGGACCCAACGTCTCTTCTCCGCTGCTCTTTATAACCCAACCACAGAGTAGAATACGGATTTTCCTCCGCTGGCTTTTTGTCCATTAAATGAAATGAGCACACATAACGAGGGTTTATGGTGGTCTCTTCAAGTTTAGGTTTCTCAGCCACATTCCTCTGGATTCCTCGTCTGTAGGTCGGCGATGGAAACTGGACCGTTGGTCACAACAACAATCCCTTTTTGTTTTGGGTGCATGTTCAACACACTGTTGTTGCAGCCACAGATTTTGCTTTGTCTGGTTGTTAGTAAAGCCACCAGCAGCTCAGCAAGTACCAGAGCTCCACAAGGACATTTTAGAAAATGCTAAATAAAGCAGGATTTGCTAAATTGAAGACGAATTACTTTCAGGGATGCAGTACTGTTGCAGGGAAGCACCAATACCGGATCAGATATCGGGACGATACTGAGTCAAATAGCTGGATCAGATATCGGTGACAATTGGGCCAATCTATACAATTATTTTTTATGTTTATGTATACTATATACACTATATACTGTAATTTTAATTCCTGTTTAAGTTTTGACCAGTTTGTTGCTGCATTAAAAGGTTTACACTTGAATTGTAATTCCTGTTAATTTTGAAGATTTTTTAAAAAGGCACTGGTGTATGACTTATTATTCTAATAATAAATAAAAAATTAAATACATTTATATCTATGTATTTATTGGTCACATTTAGTTTTACAAAGTTAGGAAAGTACTGTTTAAGGCCAGCCTGATGTTTCCTCACTCATAACAGAATGATCCCAGTCACTTCATCACAGTGAGGCATACAGCTGATTAATTAAACACTGGTATCGGATCGGTACTTGATATCGGCTGATACCCAAAGTCCAGGTATCGCTATTGGTGTCGGGACTGAAAAAGTCGAATCGGTGCGTCCCTATTCAAAAGAAGCTCCGTTGGCAGTTAGCCACTATGGTTAGCCTATGGGACTAACGAGCTTACTGCTAGTTACGCCCATTATCATTTCTACAGTAGCACCCCCGAGAATAAGGTGGATAATGTTCAAGGTTTTCAGGTGTTAACTCAGTAAGATGTTTAGCATTGAAGTCCCTAGTTGGTTCTGGTGTTGTGCTGGACTGCATTATATTATATTGAGAGGTGTTTCTAATATTAAGCCTCTCTCGTGTATATAAAGTCCAGACTGTAAAGGTCAGGATGAGCCGCCCCACCCTGTCCCATGTGATCATGAACTTCAGAACTTTACTATGACTTCGATGCTAAACATATAATTGAATCAACACCTCTATGACAGTGTCAACAAAAACCTGAACATTCTAGGTATCATAGAAGTCAACTTTAAGGCAGAACAGTTGTATTGGGTTGTATAGGTGTTCCTAATAAAGTGGCCACTGAGTGTATGTGTCAGTTGTAGGTTTTGTGGGAATGAGGTGACTCATTCTTGTGGTCCTGGACTGCAGGTCGGACTGACTGCTGCCAGTCATTAGACCCGTTTGTATACTAAATGTGACTGTATTACTGCAGGTTTCAGACACACTGAAGAGGTTTGCTGTGAAGGTGACAACAGCCAGTGTGAAAGAGCGCCAGGAGATATTCGGAGAGCTGAAACGGAGCATAAAGGGCAAAGGTGAGGGATTCAGTGTTGTTTAATCTTCTACACTGTGTTTTAAAAATGTGCTATAATCAACACTAACGCTTTCAATTATCTCTGTTAGAGTTACCAGAGCCTGCCATCAAAGGATTATGCAAGCTCTTCTGTCTCACTCCACACAGATATCGGTAGGTGTCTTCTGTCTCACTCCACACAGATATCAGTAGGTGTCTTCTGTCTCACTCCATACACATATCGGTAGGTGTCTTCTGTCTCAATCCACACACATATCGGTAGGTGTCTTCTGTCTCACTCCACACACATATCGATAGGTGTCTTCTGTCTCCTCCATACACATATTGATAGGTGTCTTCTGTCTCACTCCACACACATATCGGTAGGTGTCTTCTGTCTCACTCCACACACATATCGGTGGGTGGATGTAATGACACTGATGCAGGATGAAACACTATGGGATGCTCCCAACAGGCTGATGAGGAGATATGTGGAGATTCATAACAGACCGTTGCTATGTACAGCAGACCGTTGCTACGTATAATAGACCGTTGCTACGTATAACAGACTGTTGCTATATTGATATATAATGGGGTGGACAAATTAATAGAAACACCTGTCAGTTTAACGTAACGCAGCTAAACAGCACCACAAACTGAATCAACACCTCTCTAAAAGAGATTGAACAAAAGCTGAACATTAGAACCATCATGATGGCAGGATTTAACTGTTGTATTAACCTGCATTAGTTTGAGCCACATGTACCTAATAAACTGAGTGTATGTCCTTTGTGTTTCCATGGATGTGTGTGCATCTCAGGGATGCTGCATCACGCAGGGAGCTCCTCTCTGTTATTGGCCAGCTGGCCGACAGTCAGCCTGACGTCCTGGTGACCAGCCTCCTCCACTGCCTGCTCAACAGTGGAGTCATCAGCAAAAATGGAGAGCCCAGGTACCGCTCTGTTTTATCTATAGTTAGTAGTTATAAAGTTTGTAGTTGCACCCCTAACACGTTCCTACATTCACAGAAGAGAACGGATGCATCATCATAGCACTGTCAGCATTACACATCTTTACCTTTTCACTGTGTTTGAGAGGCAGGGAAAGCAATGATTATATAGTGTAGCATATTTGATTATTAGGGGTGGGAAAAAAATCGATATATTGTGATTTTTTTGGCCAAATTGATATATTTGCTTCATCTGAGTCTATGTGGAGGTAGAAGGAAGTTACTGCTTTTATTGTTGTAGTCTGAGTAATGTGACGTCATATCCGTTCTGTATCCGTCAACCAAAACAAACAAACCAGCCGGCCGCCGCGAGCCGAGACAAGAAAGTATAAAACTTAGGGTCATCGTGGATACGACCTGCACCCTCCCATGTTGAATCCAGCATGGTAAACACTAAACATCCAGTAAAGGATGGAAACACTTTGGGTTTCACACAAAGACAGGAAAAGCGGAGCTAGACATCACGGCTAAAGCTGCATGCTAACTCTGTCACGGACAGGAGACGTTATCGTATCGCGGTAACGTGCGGTCGAGCCTGCCGTCGCTCTCACAAAATCACAACACATATTGAATCGACACCCAAGCATCATGACAGTATGGAATCAGGAGATGGGTGAATCGTCCCAGCCCTAATAATTATAAGGATGTGAGTGCAGTTAGCAGAGTCATAATGAACTACATTGATACACTATAACGAGGATTGCACTGTTTTATTTTAAAACAAGCAGGATTAGTTAATGGAATCAGTTTTGTGTCTAGGAACTGGGTTATCCAGATGGTTGTCCTCTCCTCTTCCCACTCTTATGGCTGCCTTTCTATATTTGCAGTAAAAGCAGCGGTTCTGCTGCCTTCATCGGCCTATCTTGGACCTGCCTTTTAGTCCCCCGGGTGTTTTCTACCCCAGAGAAAAAACAAGGACCTGTCTGGAAGAAAATGGTCAGTAAAAGAGTATCAGTCTAAGATGAAATGATTATGTGGTCTGTGATGGTGGAATAACTGTTTATACCCAGTCATACAGTTTCTACTGAGGTGTTAAATGTTGCTGTTGACAAACATCCCACACAGAATTCTACCACATTTGACCCGGGTCAAGGTTCTAGTGTTGGTATGACCTTGTGGTCTGGGTTCCTCTCTTTCAGGTGGAGGTTCAGAGCCTTCTGGTCGCTGAGGTGGTGGGTGGAGCCAAGACCACAGCTCAGAAATCTAGCCTCAAGAATCTGAGTCACCTCTGGAAGGAAGTGAGTACGAAACATAGTGGCAATGAAAAGACTCCCGTTCAGGTTCTGAAATTAGCACCCACCAAATGCGGATAAATTGTTGTCAATGGCGGATAAAATCATCAGGCCATCTGTCACTTTGGCAGACGGGAAACGCTAGAGATGGAAATAGAGAAGCGTTTCTAAGTTGTCTGATTCCTCTATCCATGTTCTATCCATTCCTCTCCAATGCTTTCCGAGAGTAACTCATGCACAATGATATTAATGCCATACGCACGCTGTATCATGTTTGAGTTTGTTTGGGACCGGAGACATGGCGGAGAGAAAAAAAAGCACTCAACAGCGTGGCGCTACTAAACCTGAGGGGACGAACCCCTATTTTTTTCCTGATAATGCGACACTGTGAACAAAAAATCTGTGTTGAAATCAACAGGAGGAGAGTTAGTAACGTTAGCTGTTAGCAGCCGTTGGCAGCACAGTCCTGATTGGATAAATAACGGAGCTACTAACGTCAACAGAGGTGCCATTGAGTTATTATTATGACGCGTTCAAGCTCTGCTCAGGAAAAAGACTATTGGGTGAAGGTAAATTTCAACGTTATCATGATGCATTCAAATGTAATCTCGTAGAATTAAATTTTTGGTGAGAAACTTGAATAAATCCAGTTGTTTGAAGGAGATGTTTTCACATCAATATAAAATAGATATTAGAGAGAGAATTATTAACTGATTAACTTCCTAACACTAGTTCTAAGCAGCTCATAATACAAAATGAAAACTACTAATGCCGAGATGTATATTAAATAGCAAATATTGAAATAATCACAATAATTTGAAATGTGTTTTTATGCAAATAACCACTATAGATGACAATCAGTACAGTACTGTGTACAGTACCCTCCCATCCCCGAAAAATAGGGCTCCCCAGAAGCTATGGTGTTATTGGAACACTGTAATTTACCATGCATATAATGCTTTTTATGTAAAATATATTGAACATTGAATGACACCAGATCTAACATGTTATTCCTTCATTTAGCGCAGAGATTTCAAAAGTGGCAGATAACATGTCTGAGTGGCAGGACATGAAAAAAGTTAATTTCAGAGTCTGGTCCTGTTGATCTAACCTGATGATCACACTGAAACTTTCATTTTGTTTCATTCACTTTATTTAAATAGCTGAACAGATCTGATCTGTGGGGGTAAACAGAAATGTGGAACGAGGCTATGGAGGACAAAATTACGTTCATCCCATCTGAAGAGTTTTTGATTTTTCACTCTTCATCCAGGAAATAATCATGTGACAACTGAAGAAGTAGAACGTTTTTTACTAACCTGATAGATCACTTGTTAACATCAGTCCAAACGTACAGTGAAGGAAATAGTACAGATCAGTTTTATAATGACCCAAGCTCATGAAACAGGCTGTTGTAGTCCCGTCTGTGCTGAACTGATGTGATGGGTAGTTAGCTCCATGTTGTAGAGCCAGCTGGCCCCAGCATAATAATCCACATTCACTAAGAGACATTTCACTAGTTTGAAACTGGCTGTGTTTAGAATCAAATTACAGGTCAATAATATTAATAATGAAATAATACTAAAAACTGAAATAATACTCAGCCTGATGAAACGACTGAAAGAGGAGGTGGAATGCTTTATTAGTCATCTCCCCCTGTAATATTGATCCTTACCGCATGGGGCTCTAAGCCGCGGACACATATGGAGCGTCAGGAGTGCGTGGCGGCTGCATAACCTGATGTTTTTTATTTCGACGTCCCTGTTAACAGGTTAGAGCAGCCACACTGCGCTTCTCACGCGCGTCTCAGCTGCGTCTCTTCTAGAGAATAGAGGTCTCGCCTATTTTTTACGCGTGCCGCGCGCGTCTCACAGCAGCAACAGACAGTGAAGGTGATCTATTGACAGTATATTAACATCATAACAGCTACATTAATACAGTTTCGATGTCTAGACATCTGTAGAATATGTCACAGACAGTGAAAGTGATCTATTGACAGTATATTAACATCATACCCGCTACTTTACTACAGTTTCAAGGTCTAGCTGTAGAATATGTTACGGAGATGAAAAAAAGTAAAGACTTATTTTTAAATCAACACTTCCTGCTTTCATTTCAAAATAAAAGCCCTCAAGCGTTTTTTCTATGGACAGAATTCCTTCATTTGCTAACACAAGGCTTTTATTCTGAAATATGAGCAGTCAGTGCTGTGGAACTTGCAGTGACTTGGAGAGCTCCATGAATTGATAAAGTACAGGGTTTAAATCAACACTTCCTGCTTTCATTTCCAAATAAAAGCCCTCAAGCGTTTTTTTTTGTGGACAGAATTCCTTCATTTGTTAACATGAGGCTTTTATTCTGAAATATGTGCCAGACAGTGTTCTAGAAAATAGAGTGACTTGGAGAACTCCATGAATGAATATAGTACAGAGTTTTAATTGTGGATTATTACTATTATTTACAAATTACCACACGTTTCTTTACCTTTCTCTGTCTAAAATCAATATAAATGATATCTATAATGAAATGAAATGGCCATTAAAAGGCAAACTCTATGTAGAAAGAAAAGGGCTGACACAGCAGCAGAAACGCAGCAGACACACAGCTGGTGTGAAAACCCGACACGTGTATCACGCAGCCGCCACGCGCTCCTGACGTTCCATGTGTGGCCACGGCTTTAGACTGGATCAGAAACCATTACTGCTATACAATCCAATGAGGCGGTACTGGTACCAGGTGGTACTGAACCATCCATGTAATACTGGACCATCCATGTAATACTGGACCATCCGTGTAATACTGGACCATCCATGTGATACCGGACCATCCATGTGATAAGGACCATCCATGTGATACTGGACTATCCATGTGATACTAGACCATTACATGTGATACTGGACAATCCATGTGATAAGGACTATCCATGTGATACTGGACTATCCATGTGATACTTGACCACTCCATGTTATACTGGACAATCCATGTGATAAGGACCATCCATGTGATACTGGACTATCCATGTGATACTGGACAATCCATGTGATAAGGACCATCCATGTGATACTGGACCATCCATGTGATACTGGACCATCCATGTGATACTGGACCATCCATGTGATAGTGGACCATCCATGTGTTACTGGATCATCCATGTGTTAATGGGTCATCCATGTGTTACTGGACCATCCATGTGATACTGGATCATCCATGTGATACTGGACCACCCATGTGATAATGGACCAGCCATGTGATAGTGGATCATCCATGTGATACTGGACCATCCATGTGATACTGGATCATCCATGTGATACTGGACCACCCATGTGATAATGGACCAGCCATGTGATAGTGGATCATCCATGTGATACTGGACCATCCATGTGATACTGGACCATCCATGTGATACTGGACCAGCCATGTGATAGTGGACCATCCATGTGATACTAGACCATCCATGTGATACTGGACCAGCCATGTGATACTGGACCAGCCATGTGATAGTGGACCATCCATGTGTTACTGGACCATCCATGTGATACTGGATCATCCATGTGATACTGGATCACCCATGTGATAATGGACCATCCATGTGATACTGGACCAGCCATGTGATACTGGACCAGCCATGTGATAGTGGATCATCCATGTGATACTGGACCATCCATATGATACTGGATCATCCATGTGATACTGGACCATCCATGTGATACTGGACAATCCATGTGATACTGGACCATCCATGTGATACTGGACCATCCATGTGATACGGGACCATCCATGTGTTACTGGACCATCCATGTGATACTGGACCATCCATGTGATACTGGATCATCCATGTGATACGGGACCATCCATGTGTTACTGGACAATCCATGTGATAAGGACCATCCATGTGATACTGGACCATCCATGTGATACTGGACCATCCATGTGATACGGGACCATCCATGTGATACTGGATCATCCATGTGATACTGGATCATCCATGTGATACTGGACCATCCATGTGTTACTGGACCACCCATGTGATACTGGACCATCCATGTGATACTGGATCATCCATGTGATACTGGACCATCCATATAACCTAACCCTGACCTGTTGACTGTATCTCAATGTATGAACAGACACCAGGTGTGACATAGTGTTGTCTTTAACAGAACCCTGGACTGGTGGATCAGTACATCAGCACCCTGTTGGGTCTGGACCAGAACCCCACCACTCTGGCCATGCTGGGGGTGTGTTCAGACTTCTGCATCATTCAGAAAGACAAAGCTACCATAGAGAAGCACAAGGTGAGCTGTTCCCTTCTCATCATTAGTACCATAATGTTCCTTACTGCAGGTCTGACATTATTAACCCGTTGTGCTCTGACACTAAAGGACTACATGGACTCTCAGATGAATCCATGTCGGGGCTGCTACAACATGTAACCTTGTGTCTGCTGGTTTTCAGAGTGCCCTGTTGGACCTGTACATGAAATCAGTCCTTATGAGCAAGACGAAACCACAACAGCACATTCTGGACAAAAGTGGCTCGTTTCTGCGTCATGTGACCCACTCTGAGTTCAAGGAACTGCTACTCCCCACGCTGCAGAAGACCATGCTCCGCAGTCCAGAGAACGCCATGCAGAGTGAGATGCTTTGAGTTTCTGATGATTTACCTGTTCGCTGCTCAGGCAGCTCTCATACGGTGGATTAAAACATTGTCCCTCTCTTTGCAGCTGTTTCCTGCCTACTGTTGGCTGTAACTCTCGACCTCAGTCAGTACGCCATGGATATCGGAAAGGCCCTCGCAAGTAAGGCCTAAATGGACGCTCAGTAGATTTAGTTTTGTATCTTTGTGTCTTGTGGAACAGGCTGTCAGGAGGGTGTGATTTGTCACAGGAGAAATAATGACTGAAAGACTGGGCACTCAATAGGGCTGCACAATTAATCGAATATTAATTGTAATCACGATTTGGGCTTCCCACAATTAAATGAACATAATCGACTGAGATATTGACGTTTAAAATGTGCGTTCTTCTCATAGAAAACTCTGCTGGACATCAAATCAAGCGCTTCCTAAACTAACAGCCAGCAGCTGGTGATCCGGATGTTTTGGCCTCACTTTGGTGATAGATATTATCTATACAACCAATGTTTTTATAGATATTATCTATACAACCAATGTGTTTATTGATATTATCTATACAACTAATGTGTTTATAGATATTATCTATACAACCAATGTGTTTTATTATTAAATTAAGGGCATAAAATACTTTATCTAGCATCTTCATGTTGCTAATTTTGCTCTCAAAGTGCACCAGATTGAAGCATTTAACTTTAAAATGTAGCTAGTAAAAAGGATAGGGTGAATATTCCTGTATTTTCTCATATTGCAGAAAAAAATATTGCAATGTCAGTTTTTTCCAGCATGGTGCAGCCCTAATTTGTACATTAACAGGAATTTAGCACAGCATGGAAGTGAAAGCAGCACTCTGTTTATTTTAATGTGAAAGTGCAATAAAATGAATGAATAATCATTATAAATAATCATGATCTCAATATTGATCAAAATAATCGTGATTATCATTTTGGCCATAATCGTGCAGCTCTAGCACTCAATGAATTATTAATGAGTAGTTTCTGTGTATTTGATGACTGGTGTGGTGCGTCTTTCAGGCCAGCTGAAAGCTAATAATGCTCAGCTGATGGAGGAGGCGGTCCAGGCCATGCAGAACCTGGCCCAGCAGTGCAGCGACCCCTCTGCTCTGGAGGACGTCGTCACTCACCTCTTCAAGATCCTCGGAGGTGAACTCATTCATATTACCTGTTAGACTGAGATACTGTCTGACCCCTGTTTGGTTTTGCTCACCTGAATCATAATTGTTGTGGTTGCAGGGTCTGAAGGAAAGCTCACTGTTGTTGCCCAAAAGATGAGTGTGTTGTCAGGTAAGAGGCCTTGCAAGATTTATAATTATTAGCAAAGAATATGTTTTTGTGGGACAATGTGGGACATGTTACCAAGGCTCAGAGGTAGTCTATAATGTTGATATGTCTATCTAACTTATATAATAAACATTTCTATTCTGCCCCTCATCTTATAAAATCTCTATGCTTTAATGCCAGAATGCATCCATAGATCGGCACATCTCTTTTTGAGCCGCACGTTTCTTGTGAGACTCACATGAACTGTGTCACTTCATGTCGTAATTGAAAAATAACTGGCACATTTCACAAAAAACTCTGAGAATCTCCTTCCACCAGCTTATAAATACTTCTAAGTAGTTTCACAGTCTTTGTTGAAGCTGTTTTTCCTTTTCTTTGTGCTAGTTTCCATCATATTCCGCCTAAATCTGCAGAGTTTGTGACTTTGCGGTGACTCGTATTTTTCTCCTTTGAGCGTAGCGTAGCAAAGACTGTGACATGTGAACCTGAACTTGACCCACATGTGCTCAGTTTGACAGCAAACACAGCGCAGTGATGATGACAGCATTCCTGCTTCTTCACAGCCGTTGGATAAAAGCCAGATTTTAAAGAAGCGTCCTGCAGCGGTTTGACTTTTGAAAACTTGAGACAATGAAAATGTGGGACATCGTCTCAATATGTGGGACGTGGGACAAGGGATAAAAATGCTGTGTAGTCCCTCCTAAAGTGGGACACCGGGTCACCCTGCAAGAGCTTCAACTGCAACCTCTTTATTTCAACCGTACCATGTTGATGTTGTTCCAGGGATAGCCAGCTGCAGCCATCATACCGTATCAGGAACCTCCAGCCAGACTCTCAGCTCTGCAGTCGCTGTGATGTTCATCCCTTATTTACAACAAGAAGGTATCATCTTTTCTTCCTCAGTCATGCTAGACAGATTTACTAACTGTATGGAAATTATCTTAATAAGTCTCTGTAAATCCTTCAGGAGACCACCGGTCCTGTCTAACTCTTCTGTATTTCCTGTAGTTCATGAGGCTACCTTGGTTCATGCAGTGTCAGTGCTCTCCCAGTGGACCAGTCGTCTCACAGTGGAAGTTCCCACCGCTCTGCTGGACTGGTTGAAGAAAGCTTTCAGCCTCAAGACCTCCACATCTCTGGTTCGGCACGCCTACCTTCAGGCCATGCTGGGGGCCTTCAGAGGTCAGTCACACCGGGCACGTCATGCTGTTATGTGTCCAATACACAGATCCTTAACTTCAACTCAATCCTTAATCCCTGTTTTTTAGGGGACACTCTGGCCCAGGCCTCAGACCTCGTGCCCTTGCTCCTCCAAACAGTGGAGAAGGCTGCAGCACAGAACTCCCAGCATGCTCTGCTTGCAGAAGGTGTGGCAGCTTCTGTTCTTTTGAGTCGACTGGCGCTGCTGGAGACGCAGACGGGTGAGGCTCAAAAATGACTGATGGAGACTGTTGGAGTATACAAGGATGGGCAGTGATGAGGACTTTTGTCTTTGTGTCTCTGCAGAAGCGAAGTTGTCCAGCTTTTGGAACCTGATCTTAGATGAGAAGAAGCCACTTTTCACCACAGAGAAGTTCCTCTCGCAGGCCAACGAGGAAAGTAAGGACATTTTCAACATGTCTGATTATCTTAAAGACTCATGAGCGTTCTCAAGTATTGAACTGATGTCCTGTCTCTGTCTGTAGCTCTGCTCACAGTGCTGCTGCTCTGTGAAAGGCTCTTCCTGGACCACGCTCACAGGCTCAACACCAGCAAATCACAGTGAGTCTGGCCCTCCACCTTGCATATGTCTTAGAGCGCTTATATACTGAACAACACATACACCAGCAACACATAGTGGCCTTCTTATTTTAGGATTAAAAAGTATATCGACCAGGGGGAGATCGGGGCCAAATGATCCCCAGTGAACACTATAATATGTGCCTTGAACTTCAGATTTAGCAAACCTAAACTAAACCAAACATGCTGACATTGATGATACACAGTGATTTCCTGTATATATAGTAGGGATGTGATGGAGAGGAAATGTTCCCACCGGTTAATAAACTTGTGACATCACCGGTGTTACCGATTACACCGGACATTTTACAAGAAAAGATGACGGTCAATATGTGCAGCATGCTGATTCTGATCTTTACCATCGGGTGGCTGTGTGTCTGGCCTCTCCAGTCCAGCTTTCACTGCCGGGCCGCAGGGGTCTACCTGGCACCGCTGTGCCGCTCACACCAGCTGTGACCGCTCCGTCATTGGGTTTAAACCTGAAATATTGCCAAATAGGCACATTTGCTTTTCTCTCCGACACCGAATCCTCCGCCATCGTCTTGTCTGTCAACTCTCTCTCTCGTACCGTGTGTGAAATCTGACTCCTGCTGCTCTGAGCTGAGAATCTGTATGGAGCAGACACTTTCACTTTCAGTGTGTAGCATCCGACCATCTATTGATAACACGGCACTGATACGCGAAAATTAACTAAATGGGTTTTATTTCTGTAAAAACAGCAGAACGACGGTGGGGGCGGTGGGTACGTAATGTAATAGGTGTGTACCCGACCACTGTGTAACACCGGTAACACCAACTACCATGATGAGCCTATTATATATTTACTTTCTGAAAGGTTTTGTCCACAGAGCGATCGAATGTTCTGTTTGTGCAGGAAAAATACAGAACATAAATTAACTAGAGATTTGTCTCATTTATCTTAAAGGAGCCATATGTAGCACTGACAGCTAGTGTTTAAAACAGGTAACAGCAGTCCAGATTCTAAACACTGGAGTGCAATGTGAGGGTTACTTTCTAGACACGACTTTGTTAGCCCTTGGCCAGCAGCAGCAGTAGTCAGCATCACTTCATCGGCTGTGTGTCTCAAACAGTCGCTGCCTTGATAACCAGCTGCACACGGACCACAGAGAGATGTACCGAGTCTTTTCAGGTCGGGTAGAATCTAACGCTAACGTTATCTCTGTTGATCCAGTTCGCTAGCTTGCTTCCATGGCTGCAGAAGGCTGTGTTTGACGTGACAATTAGTTTCAGATGTGACAACGGGGCGTTGAAACCGGAAGAGGACGGATCACACAGACCAAAACTAAAACAGACGATCAGAACCGAAATGGAAATGTTAAAGGAGAACATACTGGCTGTAGCATTGTTGTTGGAGAAGCCAGTATTTCAATTCAGCATGTTTCCTTAATCTCTGATGACACATCATGGTCATTTTATGATTTATTCCAGTATATAGTATATTACATATTGGTCCTTTAATCACTAGTTAATGTTTGCTTCCTGTAGGATGTATCATCACGCCACCGTTGCGGTTCTGCTGTCTCGGAGCTGGCGTGTGAGGAAGCGGGCTCAACAGACCGTCAGGAAGCTGCTCTCCTCTCTGGGTGGATCCAGTCTGGCCCACGGCCTTCTGGGAGAACTCCGCGTGGTCATCAACAAACACAAAGTACACACTGATTATTCACCATATGGCTCATAGAGCTGCATCTTTAACAGCTGGTTGTGGATCAGTGAATCAGTCAGCTGCTACAGCTCCACTGTTTGTCTGATTGTTACTGACTGTGTGATGTGTTCACTGTCAGGTTTTGCCCCAGGACGTCCTGGTGTCAGAGTCAGGAGAGCTGACTGAGCTGGGTCGCAGCTACGTTCCCCCTCGTGTCCTGCTGGGCGCGCTGTGTGTTGTCTGCTCCTCTGCCAGCCAATGGGGCGACCCCACCGAGGCAGAGAACATGGCCATGGAGATCCTCATCGTCACTCATCATCCATCCATAGGTATGACAATGAATCTGCTGCCCTCTTGTGAACCAGATGTCAGGTTTCTGTAGCTTAACACCACCACAGTTTGTTGGGATGGTGTATTGGTGCTCTGTGCCATAATGTACATGTCATCCGCCCTGTGTGTCACTCTTTCAGTTGGAGCTCGCCGCGGCCTCTGGCCTCTTCTGCTCCTCTCCATGAACATAAAGGCAGAAGAGTTTATAGAGAAGAATCTGGAAGCTATTCTGCCTCATCTACTGGAGGTCAACGCAGACAGCCAGGTCTGAGAACACCACACACCACCTGATGCTGCAGTTACATGACATTTCTACACACAGCAACACTTTACTGATCACTGTGGAGAAACCCAGGTTGATTGAAGGATCGATGAACAGTTTTTCTGTTCTGTGCAGAATATCTGGAAGGACATTAGAGTCTATCTATTGCTGATGTATTTGACATGATATCAGGATGTTTACTGGTCACGTTTTTTCTCCTCAGGCGGTGAAAAATGCGGTCGGTGCCCTCTCCGGCCTCTCCCCCAACAAGCTGTTACCGCGGGTGATCAGTCACGTCACCGAGGGTCTTTCCCGGCCCGCTCTACTCCACGTCACCAGGGAGGAGTACGCCATCATGCAGACACCTGAGGGAGAACTGTATGACAACAGCATCATCCAGAGGTAATGCCCCATCCACAGAGGGAACGTCAGCAGCACGTGGCAGCTGCAGAACCTGTTGTTTTTTTATTTCGGAGTCCATGTTAACAGGTTAGAGCAGCCACACAGCCCGCATCTCAGTGTGTCTCAACGCGTCTCAGCTGTGACTCTTCTAGAGATTTGAGGTCTCGCCTATTTTTACTTCTCGCTTTTCACAGCAACAACAGACAGTGACAGTGATCTTTTGACAGTATATTGACATCATATCAGCAACATTACTACAGTTTTGCTGTATGATGACATGAAAAAAAGTAAAGATTTATTTTTAAATCAACACTTCCTGCTTTCATTTCAAAACAAAAGCCCTCAAGGTTTTTTTTCTGTGGAAAGAATTCCTTCATTCCTTAACACAAAGCTTTTATTCTGAAATATGTGCAGGACAGTGTTGTAGAACATGCAGTGACCTCAATATAGTACGAGGTTTTAATTGTGGATTATTACTATTATTTAGAAATTATCACACGCTTCTTAACCTTTCTCTGTCTAGAATAAATATAAATTACATTTCTAATGACATGAAATGGCCATTATGAAAGCCAAACTCTATGTAGAAAGAAAGAGCTGGCAGCAGCAGCAGCAGCAGAAACGCTGCCGGTGTGGGCGACCCACGTGAAACACGCAGCCGTTCAACGAGGCAGCCGTCACGCACTGCTCACGCGGGCGGTCTGGCAACAAGCGTAAAGCTCAGCCTCTCCTACTGCTGTAAACCTTTGAGCTCGTCTGTCATCTGTTTGCCGTTTATTTCCTTCTGTCTTCTGTCTTCCTCCTCTCTGCTTGCTGCAGTGCCCAGAAGGAAAGCACCAAGAAGGTGAACATGAAGAGAGAGAACAAGGCCTACTCCTACAAGGAACAGATCATTGAGCTGGAGTTACAGGAGGTAAAGTACTCTTCTCATCATCTGGGTTTGTGATGCTGTTAATGTCTGGAGCACATTTAGATTCCTCTGTGATCTTGCAGGAGATGAAGAGGAAAAAAGGCATCAAAGATGAATTGCAACTGACCAGCAAACAGAAGGAAATGATCCAGATCCAGCTGGAAAAGGAGGCCGATGTCCGCAAGAGACTTCAAGGGGTATGAAACCACGTCACAAGAGTCTGTTCTCTAATACTGAGTCCCTGATTTCTCCTGGTTGATCTGCGGTGTTTCTGTCGTTTTCACCAGCTGGATCTGAAGCTGCAGAGCGCGGTGGGTCTGCTGGAAGCCACTCTGATAGAGAGACCAGCTCAGATCACCATGGAGCTCCCCCCTGTCCTCCAGGTCCTGATCCCCCTGCTGCAATCCCCTCTGGCTGCTCCATGCATCCAGCAGCTCTTCTTGGACATCGGAGTGTGTCTCATGCCCAAACACTTCCACTATCTAGGTACATGGCCTGTCTCAGTATGGTATTGATAGTCACAGCCTCAGCATCTCAGTGACACTGTGTTTTCCTTGCAGCCATGCTGGTGGGTCATGTGACTCTACGGCTGCTGAAGCCAGAGTGTGATCTGGACGAGGCGTGGGAACAGGAGGACCTGGACACAGCAGCCCACCGCACCATCCTGCTGCTGCACCATCACACCGTCCCACAGAGAGACGCCAAGACGGGCGGTGAGTACGGTCACGGACACGCCACTTACAAAACCACATCTAGACACACATGCACACTCCTGTGTCACTTTCTTACTAATAATGAATATGTTCAGATGTCTTAAAGGGATAGTTTGGATTTTTTGAAAAGGGGTTGTATGAGGTTCTTATCCATAGTAAGTGACTACTTCATCCTCTACCTGCTTCCCCTTGGTTACATCATGCGCGCCATGGCCTCCACTTCCACTGCTATGCCGACGATGTCCAGCTCTATTATTTCCACTAAATCCATCCTCACCGCTACACCACTCCACTCTGTCCAACTGCCTCACTGAAATTAAATCATGGATGCAAATCAACTTTCCCAAACTCAACTGTGACAAATCAGACATGCTCATCATCGGTCCAAAATCACTCACCAGAACCACTCACAACTTCTGCCTCACCATCGACAACTCCACTCTGTCCCCCTCCCCTCACATCCGCAACCTCGGAGTCATTTTTGACAGCCACCTCTCCTTCGAACACCACGTCAACCACATCACCAGGACTGCCTTTTTCCACCTCAAAAACATACAGTAGCTCGTCTCCGCCCATAACTCTCCTTCTCTGCTGCCGAAACTCTCATCCACGCTTTCATTACATCCAGAATCGACAACTGCAACAGCATTCTCTACGGCTCAACATCCAAAGTCCTCAATAAACTCCAATACATCCAGAACTCTGCTTCCCGTCTGCTCGCCCATTCCCACTGCCGTGATCACATCAACCCCATCCTCCAGAACCTCCACTGGCTCCCTGTCCCACAACGCATCCAGTTCAAACTCCTTCTCCTCACTCACTAAGCCCTCCATAACCCCCCTCCTACCTCACAGATTTGCTCCACCATCACACTCCTCTCCGCTCCTCTGATGCCAACCACCTGTCCACACCACTCAGAACCAAGCACCGGACCTGGGGCGACAAAGCATTTGCCATAGCCACTCCCTCCCTCTAGAACTCACTCCCCAAACACATCAGAGACTGCACCAACCTGTCCACATTCAAATCACTAATCAAAACGAGAGTTACGTATGTAACTATGGTTCTATGAGTTCTGGATGACTGCCAGAGGCAGTGTTTAACACTGGATGTTATCCATCTCGCGCACGCGCAGGTCGAGTATTTAATATCAACAAAGTCACATGTGACCTGGGATGACGTAGTTTATATAAGCCCACGTCATCATCAGAGATGTCCCTCCAGAATCTTCTCGCCAAGATTCCGAGTGACAGCCAACTCTGGCAGTCATCCAGAACTCATAGAACCGTAGTTACATACGTAACTCTCGTTCTATTTCGTTCTTCCTGACTGCCAGAGGCAGTGTTTAACACTGGATGACGACTACCAACGTAGTCACGAGGAAAACCCACCTCACCGGGAACGGCCTGTGGATTCCTGAAAGACCACCGATGCTACTGCATGGGGAGCAGCAACATTGACCCTGTAAAAACGGGCAAAGGTGCATGGAGTAGCCCAGCTGGCCGCAGCGCAGATATCACTTAGGGGGATCCCCCGTAGTGCTGCCCAGGAAGTGGAGACACTCCTGGTGGAGTGGCCTCTGATATTAAGAGGTAAAGGCAGTCCTTTTGACCTGTATGCTTCCTCAATGGCCTGAACAATCCACCTGGAAAGCCTCTGCTTGGACAGGGTGTGCCCTTTCCTATGGCCCCCATAGCAGACAAACAGACTATCAGAGCGGCGAAAGCTCGCAGTCACCTGTATATAATGCCTTAAGGCCCTCACTGGGCAGAGCAGTTCTGCTGACTTAGCATCTTCACCCTGTAGGCATGAAGGGTCATAAGCTGCCAGCTCAATGACCTGATTAGAGTGGGCCGGAGCCAACCTCTTCGGGAAAAATGATGGGTTAGGCCAAAGTGCTACCCCTGTGCCATCCGAGTTCCAGCGAATACACGTTTCACTCACTGACAAGGCGTGAAGTTCACTCACACGTTTTGCTGATGCCATCGCCAAAAGGAAAGCAACCTTTACTGAAGACCACTCCAGCCCCGACTGATCCAGAGGCTCGAAGGGGGGGGGGGACAAAGGGCTTCTAGCACCAGAGGCAGTTCCCACGAGGGAACCTTGACAGCCTGCGGGGGGTTCCGCCGCTGGGCTCCTTTAAGAAATCGGGTCACCGATGTGAGACCCCACGGTCTGGTTATCCACTCTGACATGCCCGGCTGAAATAGCAGCTACATAGACCTTCAAGGTAGAAGGAGAGAGTTTCTTCTCCAGCAAAGACTGCAAAAATCTCAGTATTATTGGCACAGAGGCACTCTGAGGTATCTCCTCATGAACTTTACACCACTCTGAGAATATTTTCCACCTGTTGGCATACAGTGCCCTGGTGGAGGGTGCTCTTGAGTCAGAAATGGTTTGAATTACCGCCTGGTCACATACCCTTAGGAGTGGGTCCGGCTCCTCAGGGGCCATACCCAAAGCTGTAGGCGATCCGGGTTCGGATGCCAGATGCAGCCCCCCAGCTGTGAGAGCAAGTCTTGCCTCTTGGGCAGGCACCATGGAACTCCGTCCAGAAGCCTGTGCATCCCCGGAAACCAGGGTCTCCCCGGCCAGTTTGGGGCGACCAACAGGAGTCTGTTGTTGCCGTGCTGTATTCTGTGTAGCGTTACTGCTATCAGTGGGAATGGTGGGAAGGCATAGAGGAGGCAATCTGGCCATGGGTGTGCCAGGGCATCCTGTCCCAACGGGCTTGCTGTCTCTGTCAGGGAGAACCAAAGAGGGCAGTGCGTTGAGGCTTCTGAGGCAAACAGGTCCACCTCTGCTGTGCCATATTTGCGCCATATCTCCTCTACCACCTCTGGGTGGAGCCTCCACTCGCCCGCGGGGGGTTTCTGGCGGGAGAGAAAGTCTGCCACCACATTCTGTGGCCCTGGCAGATACATGGCCCTGAGGCTGGAAAAACAAGGGAAAGCCCATACCAGAAGTCTCCGTGCCACCTGTAGCAACCGGGTTGATCTGGTGCCCCCTTGCCGGTTTACATGGTAGACAGCTGACTTGTTGTCGGACCGTACAACAACATGCCTGCCTCTCAAATGTGGTAGGAATTTGCGAAGTGCCAAATATATAGCACGGAGCTCGAGCACATTTATGTGCTCCGCCGCTTCCTGTGCTGTCCAGAGCCCCCTTATCGCTCTGTGCTGCCATACTGCCCCCCAGCCGGAGGGCGAAGCATCGGTCACCACCACCTCGCGACGTGAGGGAATCGAACCCAATGAGATGCCCCTGGCCAGATATGCCCCAGCTCTCCATGGCCGCAATGCAAGGAGGCATCGGCTGGACACCCTGACTCTCTTGGATCTGTGGGACTTTGGATCTAATTGGAGACAATTGATCCAAATTTGGAATGGCCGTAAGTACAGGAGGCCCAGTGGCACTACTGATGTTACTGACGTCAACATACCTAACAGCCTGAGAAACAGGCTGTACCTCAACCTCCTGTTCTTCCGGAACCGGAGGAGGAGCTGGAGTATGGCGTTTACTCGTGTTGGTGTTGGGAAGGCCAGCATATGGCGGGAGTCCAGAGTTAAACCAATGAACACTACCCTTTGGCTGGGTATGAGACAACTCTTGGCATGGTTGACGGTAAGGCCCAACCTCGTCACGTGATGCAGAAGGGACGCAGTGTCCCGCTCTGCCTGTTCCCTGGTCAGAGCACAAATTAGCCAATCGTCCAGGTATGGGAGGATAAGCATACCCCTGGCCTGCATCGGGGCGAGTGCCGCCCTCATGCACCTTGTGAAGACCCGTGGGGCAAGGGAAAGACCAAATGGGAGCACCTTGAATTGGAAGGCCTTGCCTTCGAATGCGAAGCGCAGGTACTGCCTGTGAGGTAGTGCTATTGGGACGTGAAAGTATGCGTCCTTCAAATCGATGGATGTGAACCAACTGTGCCGTGTCACGTTTTGGAGCACATCTGCTGTACTCAGCATGTGGAAGGGCAACACCTTCAGAAATGTGTTCAGCCCTCGTAAGTCCAGTATAGGGCGAAACCCACCCTCTCTCTTTGGAATCAGAAAATAAACTGAGTAAAAACCACCTTGCTGTGTCTCTTGCCCCAGCTCTTCGATGGCACCCTTCCCCAGGAGGGTGGATATTTCTTGTCTGAGTGCCTGGGACTTTGTGGGATATCTGACCGTGGTCAGTCTGATCCCACTGAAAACTGGGGGCCGGCGTCGGAATTGGAGATTGTACCCTTGGGAAAGCGTAGCCACCACCCAAGGGTCTGAAGTGCTGCTTTCCCAGCAGCTGAGTTGCTGCTGGGAGAAGCGTCCGACTGCCGGCCCCGGGGCATCAGGATCTTCCCCTCTGGCCCTTTGGGTACCTGGGGGGGCGATACCCTGACCCCCGACCCCTTCTCGCTTGAGGCACCGGCCGTGCCGGAGCCTGCGAGGTCCTCGGGTACGTATCAGGACGAGCTGGAAGCCGAGGGCGACTGGTACCACCACCCTGTGGGGGCCGCTGTCGCAATAAAGGCGTAGGTTCCCGGAAGCTAGCAAACTGCTGCCGAGTCTGGTTCGCCTGGATTCCCCGCTCCAAGGCCTGCTGTGCTGCTGGGCCAAACAGCTCCCCCGGAACCACGGGGAGAGTGCGGAGGGCTCTCCGGCCTGGCTCCGAAAGCGGAGATTGGGCCAGCCATACCTGCCGGCGAGTCAGCGTAAGGGTCGACATTAGTCTGCCAAGCTCCCTTGTGATAAGACCGAACGCCTGCAGGGATGCATCACTGAGGCTCTGGACGGAAGCATCCACGCCAGCAGCTTGCAGGGACTGGGACAAGGATAGTACCAGGTGGGAAAGAGAGTTTCCAAGACGGCCCATGCGTGCCGCTGTTTCATAAGCCTTGACTAGAAAGTCGTCTGTGATGCGACACTGGGGCCTGGGACAGCGAGCATCAGGCCTCAAGACCTCATTGGGAGACACAATAAGGGCGGCAATAGATGGCTCCACTGCTGGCATTTTACCCAGTCCGTAAGTGTCAGCGTTCTGCATTGAAGCTAAGGCCCTGCCGTCAGTGGTGTGGTGGGAAAGCGATTTCGGGTCTGGCCAGCATTTGTGGAGCTCCTCAATGTATGGCTGGGAGGGTGGAACAGAGAAACCCGCCAGGGGCGGGGCCCACCTAAAAAATGCACTGGATGAAGTGCCCGCAGTCGGGGCCTCATCCAAGCCTAAGCGTGCCAGAGCCATACGGACCACTGGCTTAACTGTCGCTGGAGCAGACTCTGAGCCTGCCCTGGACCCACTGGGAACAGGTGTCAGAAGCGTGGGAGGAGGCTACTAGCTCTCCCTGTCCAGGCCGGTCCTCACAGAACTGGCTACAGGAAGCCCTCGTAGACAGGGCATCCTCATCCCATCCCGGTGGGGTAGGTGTCATAGCCTGCGGGCTGTCATTCTGGGTTGTGTTCACCCTGCCTGGCTGAAGGTTAAGGAGCAGCGCTTTAATCTCAGCAAACTCTGATGTTAGCGTGTCGACCTTAGTTGCCAAACAGTCCACTTTCCGTGCCTTTTTTGTAGGTGGGGCCCCCTTAGGTGGGGCGCGTCTCCGCCCACTCCGTGCATTTGAAAGTACACCCGATAGGGGCAACTGGAACTCGAGCTGCTCTTCTAGCTCAGCTAATCAAGCTATCTTCAGCTCCCGTGGCATAAAACTACAATTCATGCACTGACTGTCGGACAGCCCCTCCCTCAGGTGTACAACACCGAGGCATGTGGGGCATTCATCATGGCCATCAGTAGCTAGCAGTGGAGCCATGCAGGCACGGCAAACATGCTCACCTAACATGGTGCTGCTGATATTTATAATAATTCTTAGTATTAATTTTATACTCTTATATTTAATGTATTTATCTTACTAATATAATGTGTTTACTTAGTTATGCAAATCATTGGTTACACTGGAGTGAAAGCACTCTCTAGTAACAGAGAGAAAGAAATTACATCAATTTGCTTAACAGCAAACTGTCTCAGTAACTAGACACTAGCTTTGAACTAGGACTGTTATTATACAAAAGACAGGGGAGATAATAACTTCCCCTTTAACAGCAGCCACAAAATAAGTTAACCCACAAGCGAAATCACTTACTGGGGAGCGGTCGCTCTATCTATCAACAAAGGAGATGTCTGCTTTAACGAGCGAAATCACTCGCTGCTGAGCAATACACACTGTAAAAGGAAATGAATTAGCCGACAACAGCCCAACGGGGCTCGTTGTCCGACGGAGGCTCGCCGATACTGTAGCGCAAACACTTAGCTCGGCGGCAATAAACAATAAAGGAGACCGAAAACAGACTCCTATCAACAAACGTAACTTAAACTCTAACGACGGGAGGATATACTCACCTTGTTATCCTAGCTCACCTGTCGTTAGCCTCGCTGAATTGAACCGGCGAAAACACCGGTGTTACAGCGTCTAAAGTGTTAGAGTGTAGCCGTGATTAACTAATCGCAGCCCTTGGAGGACGAAACCGTAGCTCCAACCATGCGGTTGCAGGGCTTCCAGCGAAAAGTCAACGGCTTATCTCTTTAATCAACCTGCATTCGCGGATTACCTGCCGCGAGAAGATTCAAGGGACATCTCTGATGATGACGTGGGCTTATATAAACTACGTCATCCCAGGTCACATGTGACTTTGTTGATATTAAATACTCGACCTGCGCGTGCGCGAGATGGATAACATCCAGTGTTAAACACTGCCTCTGGCAGTCAGGAAGAACGAAATAGAACTCACCTTTTTAGAACTGCTTTTAATGTGTGATTAATATTGTGTTTTATATTTTCATGATGTCCCTGTTTTTATGATCTTTTTATCTGTGTAAAGTGTCTTTGAGTACCCAGAAAAGCGCTATATAAATAAAATGTATTATTATTATTATTATTATTATTATTACGTTTACATGAACAAAATACTGCATTTTTTGCCCCTATTCTGAAAAAGGGCAATATTCCTACTAAGCTCTTGACATGACTAATGAAAATTAATATTCCACTAATATTCCCGTTTTCATGCAGCCGTGAATACTCCGATTAACGTGACCTGTGGCGGACTTGTTCTGCCGTGTATACTGCTGTGGATGGGGGCAGCAGCAAAACAGATTTTAGACACCTAATAAAATCAACATCAGTAAATATAATAGAAGTAAATAGTCTATAATGTCCCAGAAAATATCAAGCCAGTGTTGCAAATGAAAACTTCCAAGTAAATATTCTAATGTTATACAACATCTAGCCAATATTTAAGGGATCTTTAAAGAGGTGAGAGGAAGGAAAGATGAAGATGAGGAATGCCATGAGACAAAAGATGCAAACCATGTTTCCTTCAGATGTTCCACCAGTAGCCAGTCAGAGATCAGAACTGTGACGGTGCTCCTGTACTGACTGAACCTCTTGTTTCTTTGTATTGTTGTTTTCCTCAGATGCGTCTCCTCTGTCGGCTCCGGCCTTCTCCGTCTGCTTCCCTCTGCTCAACGCCATGCTCCGGGAGTCTTCAGGCAGCACCGAGGAGACGGAGAGCAAGATGACCAGAGCCCTGCAGGTCATCAGAGAACACTCCCAGCTCCGGGCCGCCACCGACGACGATGACTTTGTTATAGACGAGGTAGAGACAGACCTCTGCATTGTGTTTTCTGTTGTCTCTGACCTGCACAGGAAGATGGTTGGAAGATACATTATTTATGCAGACAACCAGAAAGACTAATTGTTGCCATGCACCCCATTTGTCTCAGCAGTCGTCTACATAGCTGTGTTTTGGTTCATATGTAGTAAGCAGAGCTGTTGATCTGTAAAAACAAATGGCATACCAAACTGGGAAAGCTTTGTGACAGTCCTACCATTTATTTTGTAGATTTAGTAGTTTGTACTACCTGCTGTGTTTTCTTGTCTCAGAACGGACCAGAACTGCTTCCTCGTGTCAGCATGCTGCTGCTCCTGACCAGAGTCATTTCCACAGCCACCCCGAGGCTCCAGGTGAACCAGACAGACTTTAAATAAATTTATATGTGTAAAGACATACACACACAGTGTGTATTAGTTATTGGTCCAATCCCAATGTCCACACTCACAGACTCACAGACTTTGAGGCGCGTTCCCACAAAATCTGTGAGGGTTTAGGACTGTCCCACTGTCAAATCATCAAGTCCTTGAGGGCTCTCTCTTAGACTATTTGAGCCTTTTATGAACACTTCTCGTAAGTCCGCCTTTCTGCAGACTTTGCCTGAGGGAATTACCCACAACTCCTAGTGGTGTGACGTTAAACGCAGGGTTACCAGGGGAAGCCCGGAAGCGTATAAAAAAGGTTAAAGAGGAGGGCACATGGGTGTCCAGCCTGGTATGTTTAAATCTACACAGAAACATTAACATTAAGGATTTAAGATGGTCCATAAACAACACATGGAATCAGAGGAATGCAGCATTAGACTATATTACTGCTGGTTTATTCATCAACTAGTTCTTTTCATTTTGCTTAATGAAGTTTGACAAAAACAAGTAAATCGATTTGTTGTCAGTCACCGCTCTTCTCGTGGAGACATTCAAATAGGCAGTAAAAAACGGAACATAAAAATGGTAACGTGATATGTTGCCGTCAATATTTATGCCATTTCACGCCCTGCAGCCTCTCACACTCAACCATTTACCAGGGGACGTCAGTCAAGTCCCTGAGGGTTCAGGCCTTAGGAGGGACAATGGGACTAAGGGTTCAGGCTGTAGGCCTTAGGGGGGACAATGGGACTGAGCGTTGTAGGCCTTACGGGGGACAATGGGACTGAGGGTTCAGGCTGTAGGCCTTAGGGGGGACAATGGGACTGAGCGTTGTAGGCCTTAGAGGGGACAATGGGACTGAGGGTTCAGGCTGTAGGCCTTAGGGGGGACAATGGGACTGAGCGTTGTAGGCCTTAGGGGGGACAATGGGACTGAGGGTTCAGGCTGTAGGCCTTAGGGGGGGACAATGGGACTGAGCGTTGTAGGCCTTAGGGGGGACAATGGGCTGAGGGTTCAGGCTGTAGGCCTTAGGGGGGACAATGGGCTGAGTGTTGTAGGCCTTAGGAAGGACAGTGGGACTTGGCCACTGTTAGTTCTCTATTGTCTTCCCTGCTCCATCCTCTTCTAGCCACATGGATGACAGGATGCTGCTTGGAGCTGTGATGAGAGCCGTTTGATGCTGTGTGTTTCAGGTGTTGGCGGCTCAGTGCCTGACGGCGCTGTGTGCCAGTGCTGGAGGAGGAGAGGGCTGCACCGTGGCCGAGCAGCCAGAGATAGACGTCCTGCTCGACGCCCTCCTTTCTCCCTGCTTCTCTGTCCGGGATGCTGCCCTCAGGGTGAGCTGTCAGTCAGTTCAGAGTGACGCTGAGAATGAAAAGTGGCTGATGGTGTGCAGCTGTGGTTCAGGGGCATAAGTCGGTCTCTGGAGTGGTATGCCGTTCGTGTTCCTCCGTTTCCTAACGGCAGGTGCCTCTTGAAGGTGGTCGGTCACTGTCATACCTTCAGACCAGTACCGGCTCTCGTCTTCATTGACAACATAGTACCGTCAATATGAATATATAAAGTCATTTGATACTTGCAGATGTACTCTGAAGCTAATAATAGAGCTAGCCTAAGCTAACATGGCTATTGTTAGCCTAGCCACCAGCCTGACTAATCGATAGCAGAAATTGAAGTATTATTTTTGTCATGTTCACACATTAATAAAACTCCACGTTGTGGAACATGAACTAGCATAGATATGGTAGACGTAGAGGTCATTTCTCACTATAATCTATCTGTGAGTAGTCTGAAATGACAATGCGTGTTTATGTATTGATTACACCTGATAGTTTTACTGTGAATTCCAATATTGGCTGGAGTCTGCAGGGGCAGGTATACAGCCTGTTTTCCAGGAAGGGGATCTACATGTATTAATTCCCAGCATTTACCTCCCTGCAGCGGCATGCCGATTTGTACCTACATGAATATGATTGTCATAAACATCTGGGTTTATCCTCTATCTTAGTCTTAAAAGATAAGAGTGAGAAAATACCCCGACGTCTATCATATCATATCTATGCCAGAAATGGTAGGTGGTGGAGGAACAGGAGCGGTATACCACTCCAGGGACTGACTTATGCCGCTGAACCAGAGTGGCACACCATCAGCCACTTTTCAATCTGGGCACTATTGTCAGTTCAAGCTGGTCTTATCCCTCAGTAGAGTAAACAGGTGCATTTGACAGGGAAAGTCACCACGTGATGGTTTTCAGCTGTTTTCTCCACAGATTAAATTTAAGAAAACTTAGAAATCCAGTTTCCAGATTAAGATGAAAGCACTGCTGTTAACATATTTCAAGGTAACCTTGGTTAAGTGACAGCTCTTGTGTGTTCCTATTAGACATGAGGTTAACACTGGATCTGTCTGTGTTTTCAGGGATTGTTGGAGATGGAGTTTGCTCTGCCCACAGAAAGCACCGAGGCCAGCGGGCTGAGTTTGCTGCGCAGGCTTTGGGTTTCCAGGTTTGATGTTGAGGAGGAGGGCCGAGCCTTGGCTGAGAAGTATGTATTATGAAGGGGTTTCTTGCTACTTTCTTTTTACTAGCCGAGTGCTCATTCTACACTAAAACTCACAACACGTCACATTCATGTTCCACCATACCAAATATTAACTGTCTTTAAATCTAATTTGAAAAGATGCTTTAACCTTCAAAATGAGATGTTGTCACTGTGGAGGAGGATGTGAAACCACGTTGTAGATTCAACAGGTGAACTGTAGTTCATTGTGTTGTTCTTGGTCCTCCTCAGACTCTGGGAGTCTCTGGCTCTGGAGCTGGTCCCTGAGATCTGCTCCCTGCTGATCGGAGACGTCACCCACCACGAGGAGGCGGTCCGCTCTGCTGCAGCCGAAGCTCTGTCCAGCGCCGTGTCCCAGTACCAAGACCAGTCTGCTACGGTGTTGGGCCAGCTCACTGAGATCTACCACCAGAAGCTCTATGTGAGACCCTGCACCATATTATTACTCGTATAGCTGCTCTGGCTGCTACCAGTGGATGAATTTGAGCTCAGAAACTAAACTACAATCTTTGTGTATTTTTAAAGAGACCACCTCCTGTGCTGGATGCCCTGGGCAGAGTCATCTCTGAAGCTCCACCTGACCAATGGGAGGCCAGGTACATCTCACTGTTTGTTTGCAAAGATGAGATATACCAGAGTTTGAACCTTCTCATCTCAAGTCCCAGGGACTCATGAGTGCACATTTAACCACCTTAACATCTACATCAGCCTTCTATCAATCAGAAACATCTGGATTAGTTTCAACAGGGACAGATAAGATGCCAGGAAATAGTAATGACAGAAAAGACAGGAAGGTTTACCCTACACAGGTTCTACCCTGACCCCCAGCCCAGGCAGTCAGCCTATTAATGTCTTACTTTAGTGGTTCTATATCAGATATTATCAGAAAAGCTGATCCCATCATAACAGAGTACTATAAATGTTCCTTCTTGTGCACTTTGCCAGGGGTGGCATTGCTCTGTCTCTGAACAAGCTGTCCCAGTACCTGGGTGAATCCCAGGTCACCCCTCTCTTCCTCTTCTTTGTTCCTGATGCTCTGAACGACCGCCACACTGAGGTGCGGCGCTGCATGCTGGACGCCGCCCTCTCTGCGCTCAACACACACGGAAAGGTACGACTGTACTTTTCACTGCATAATCACACAGCTCTGATATGAGCATTTATGTACCGTTCTGTACCTTACTGTATGTACCTGCTTTATGTAACAGGACAACGTGAGCTCCCTGCTGCCGGTGTTTGAGGAGTTTCTAAAGAACGCCCCTCAGGACGCCAGCTACGACTCTGTCCGTCAGAGTGTGGTTATTCTCATGGGCTCCTTGGCCAAACATCTGGATAAAAATGACCCCAAGGTCAAACCCATCGTGGCCAAGCTCATCACTGCACTCTCTACACCTTCACAGCAGGTAAGCACCTCATCCTGCTTCCCTCCTGTTCAGCATCCCAGAGTTTGAGTTATTATAGTTTATCATTTGACACAGATCCCACCCTGCTGATAGTCAGTTACTCTTCATTATCTCATGTGGTTTGTCACCAGGTCCAGGAGTCTGTGGCCAGCTGTTTGCCTCCTCTCGTCCCTGCCATCAAGGAGGACGCTGCAGGGATTGTGAGGAACCTGCTACAGCTGCTGCTGGAGAGCGACAAGTACGCAGAGAGGAAGGGGGCGGCGTACGGACTGGCTGGCCTGGTCAAAGGTCTCGGGATCCTGGCGCTCAAACAGCAGGACATCATGGCCACGCTGACCGACGCCATCCAGGACAAGAAGAACTTCAGAAGGAGGGAAGGTCAGTGAAGTTTATCCAACCACGTTGATACAGATATTTTCAATGTCCGACTACGTCGTCCTCATTGTATCTACCACATCAGTACCAGAAGCCACCCTCTACTGGCACCATACTTGCCAACCCTCTTGATTTTCCCGGGAGACTCCCGTTTTTCATCGCCGTCTCCTGGTTTCCTCCCGACGTCACAATTCTCCCGATTTATGTCTGGACCGCAGACGGCCAGCCCTAGAAACACAAAAGTCTGTCACTGAGTAATGAAGTTACACAATTGGTCTGCCGAGTGTTGGAGCTTCCTTATTGGCCGTTGCTCTTTCAAAATGAAAAGATGGGAACAGTCCTCCAAATTGTCGCTCTAGGCGATCTGGTTCTAAAATACACGAGATTCAGCAGTGGCATCGCCTATTCTCACTTAAAATGTTTTCTGAAGTAATTCTATATCATAATATTGGTGGATTGTTTAGACGGAATAACAGATAGTTTGTGAGCAGACCGCCATGTTGTATCCAGGGACCAATCAGGTGCATTCCACAATAGGGTACGTCACCACTTCAACGGCCAGTTGAGTGGAGCAGCGCGTCAGACCTGGTGGAAATGTACCGCTGGATTTAACATTATAGATAAGACCACTGACTATTTGTATACAAATTTAGCCACAAATTCACACACGGACCGAACAGCGAGTCTTGTTCCTTTACGTTATCACAAACTGTTTCCTGTTTCGTTGTGGCGTTGTGTCTGGAAGGAACTTCAGTGAGTGAGAGAAGGAGAGAAATGGAGAGATTCTCAAGCGATGGCAAAAAAATGAATGAAGGAATAAAGGAAAACTGATGAATATTAGATTATGAGATTCACACAAATTCACGCCAGACGGGTGAATAATTCTGTAGCTATTCTTTACTAAGAATTAAAAGTAAGATAAAAAATATTTAAGATAAAAATGCTGTTGCAGTGAACTTATTATTTTGTTATTTTGAATCTTTAAAAGTCACCAGAATGCAGGAAACAGAGTCGCTGAAACTCAGCTATTTGTGTCTGTCCAGGATCGCTGTTTGCCTTCGAGATGCTGTGCAACATGTTGGGGAAGCTGTTTGAGCCGTATGTGGTCCATGTGCTGCCACACCTCCTGCTCTGCTTTGGAGATGGAAACCAGTATGTGAGAGAGGTGAGCAGGCAGATCATATCCCATCACATCCCATCACATCCCATCATATCATATCCCATCACATCCCATCATATCCCATCATATCCCATCATATCATATCCCATCCCATCACATCCCATCGTATCCCATCATATCCCATCATATCCCATCATATCCCATCACATCCCATCATATCCCATCATATCACATTCCATCATATCCCATCATATCCCATCATATCCCATCATATCACATCCCATCACATCCCATCATATCACATTCCATCATATCCCATCATATCCCATCATATCCCATCATATCCCATCATATCACATCCCATCACATCCCATCATATCCCATCACATCCAAGAGCCTTCTCCTGCATTACTATCTTACTTCCTGCTCAAATACGTCTCTCACTTTTCATACAGTTATCATCTTTAAATGAAATCTGCTGTAAATGATATCAGGTCTTTCTTCACTATCCACATTAAATAGTTCCTGTCATAGATTAGTGTGTGATTAGTGTGTAGGATCCCTGTTTGAAGCTGTTTCTCTTCCACCAGGCTGCAGACGACTGTGCCAAGGCTGTGATGAGGAACCTGAGCGCCCACGGGGTGAAGCTGGTCCTTCCCTCCCTGCTGGTGGCCCTGGAGGAGGAGTCCTGGAGGACTAAAGCAGGTTAGGAGTCCTCCATTTTTGCGATTTTTTAAAAATGTATTTTTTATGATTTCTAAATAGATGTTTTAATACCAGAATGGATATATTTGCTTTATCTGAGTCTATGTGGAGGTAGAAGGAAGATACAGCTTTTATTGTGGTAGTCTGTGTATCTTGACGTCATATCCGTTCCGTATCCGTCAACCAAAACTAACCTCAGAAAGTCTAAAACGTTGGAGGGTCGTCGTGGATACGACCTGCACCCTCCCATGTTAAATCCAGCGTGGTAAACACTACACATCCAGTAAAGGATGGAAACACTTTGGGTTTCACACATTGAAGGAGAAGCAGAGCTAGACAGAGCAGAGCTAAAGCTGCATGCTAACTCTGTCACGGACAGGAAACATTATCGTATCGCCGTAACGTGGCGGTGGAGCTGGCCGTCGCTCTCGTCTCCGTGGTCAAATGGGCCGACGCTACAACTGTAGAGCACCCAGATACTGACATTTGTGTTCTCTGCATTGAAACGGCCCCGATGGAGCTGACCATGGATGGATAAAGAGAACGGAGCTGACGGGAGAGCTAGAGACCACCTTGGAGAAGTTAGAGGAAGTAGACACGTGGGACTACGTCCAATTTTCAAAATAAGATGTTAACAAAGGGAACTGTATTTACAAAATACATCTATGGAAATGAGATTGATAGATTATATTCACCAGAAATATAAAACATTACATGTCCCTTATAAATTAAAAAGAAAATACCACTAATCTGTGAGGGAAATGTCTTTATTCTTTGATTTTTGGTTTGCTGGATAAAAGAATTAATAAATGATTCCTGACAATGATCCTGATATATTTGACTTCAGGACATCTCTGACTACATACATGCTGTCAGTTAGAGATTTTCCAAAGTAAAAGTCCCTAGAAGTGTATGATTCAACTCGTTCCCATCATGGTCTAGTGGTAACAAAGTTAACAAGAATCACAATACATCAGAATATCGAATCGCAATACTTAAAAATAACAACACATGTTGAATCGGGAGATAGGTGAATCGTCCCAGCCCTAGTAAGCACTCTGCTATTACAAAAACTGGCTCTAGAGATGGCCAATCACATTCTCACATCGGCCACCGTAGCAATCCTACATGCATGGCACAAGTGAGAAGTTGTAATCTGCAACCTCCTCACTAGAAACGGACAGATCCTACACACTGGACCATTAATGAAGAATAGTTTTCAGGCTCATCATTATTGTCTAGTTGATAGCCGCTGTAATGATAGTTGTGTATTACTGGTAATGATTATTTAGTTTTCACATCTGTAGACAGTCCGAATCAATTGAGCAGTAGCTTCTTGTGAGTGACCGCCCTCTCTCCTCAAGGCTCGGTGGAGTTGCTGGGTGCCATGGCTTTCTGTGCTCCCAAGCAGCTGTCCTCCTGCCTGCCCAGCATCGTGCCCAAGCTGACCGAGGTGCTGACCGACTCCCACGTGAAGGTGCAGAAGGCCGGCCAGCAGGCCCTCCGCCAGATCGGCTCGGTCATCCGCAACCCTGAAATCCTGGGTGAGTGACTCAGAGTAGGGCTGCTCCATTATGGCAGAAATCACTATCATGATTATTTTGGTCAATATTGAGATCAGGATAATTTAACAGGGTTACCTGTTGACTTTGGAAACATTTTGCTTTTAGAAAGAACATTTTGTACATTTTTAAAGTTAATGCATCAATCTGGTGCACTTTGAGAGTTAAAATGAAGAGTCTAGATCTGTGAAGAACGTTGTGCTCTAGTAAACAATCCTAAACACGGCAGAGAGGGCACAGCGAGCTCTAACCCACGGCTTCGGGAAACGGCGAGGTCTGGGCGAGGGGTGCTGTAAAGCCGGAGCCGAGAGCCATTTTCACCCTCTGCCTTTCTGAACCAACCAACCAACCACATAGAGCCGTTTTTTTTTTAGAGGGGTCCAGGGGGGGTCTTTAGGGGGAGATAGCAGGTCAACAGTAGATGAAGTGGTGTACATCATCTGAAAGCTGGAACCTGAAGATTAATCAGAGATGCAGCTCAGCGATGTGTGTCAAGTTGTTCTAGTCATTAATCTGTGATAAACATGAATTTGATTTAATTAATTATTTTTTACCACCGGAGAATTGAAAAAATAGAAAAAACCATACTGTGATTTGGGATCAAAACTTTTGACATTTTGAGATTTCTGCATTTTCAGTGATTGGATGGCGACAACTTGTGTTGTTTAAACTGCTCAGAAACCCCCTTAATGTCTAATACACAAAGAGTAGCATAAAGCCTTTGGTGTCTCCAGAGGGAGCTGAGTGAAGCTGAGTGAAGCTGAGTGAAGCTGAGTGAAGCTGAGTGAAGCTGAGTGAAGCTGAGTGAAGTTGTGTGAAGCTGTGTGAAGCTGAGTGAAGCTGTGTGAGGCTGTGTGAGGCTGTGTGAAGCTGTGTGAAGCTGAGTGAAGCTGAGTGAGGCTGTGTGAAGCTGAGTGAAGCTGTGTGAAGCTGTGTGAAGCTTTGTGAAGCTGTGTGAAGCTGTGTGAAGCTGAGTGAGGCTGTGTGAAGCTGTGTGAGGCTGAGTGAGGCTGAGTGAGGCTGAGTGAGGCTGAGTGAGGCTGAGTGAAGCTGTGTGAGGCTGAGTGAAGCTGAGTGAGGCTGAGTGAAGCTGAGTCAGCGTCGGTCTGAAGACTACTAAGTCTGAAAATGAGAGTGAGTGGTTGAGTTAGAAAGAAGTAATCTCAGCAGACCTCTGTAGCCACACCTTATCTCTGCTTCAGGCTAGCGACTACTACCAGAACACACCCCAATCTCTGAACGAACTGTCCATGGTCCAGTTGCATTGTGGGTAATGTAGGCGCCTGTTTCATCAAGGAAAAAGAATGCATGGAGAGAAAATGACTGGCTGTGTTTTGAATGCGTTAATCGTAGACGGGTTACAAGCTTTAAAAGGATCATCTGGACAGTGTAAAGGACGGCTTCATGCAGCAGTGATACTCTCTGATTGATTCACCTCATCAGGGGATCAATTAGAATACAAAGCGGTCCAATAGAACAACACAACATCAGTTAGCTGTCGTGTACATCAATCTACATTCATTTGTTTTTGACGATCAGAAAACTTGAGTAAAAGTAATTTAGTTGGCAGCTCAGTAAAGTATTAGTTTCGACCATGCCAGACATGAATACAGATTATAATAATAATTGTATAAATTCAGAGAACAAGTGGAGTTTAGAGAATGACTTCAGTGAGGTTCTGTAAACTAGTAGAGGAAGTAATAGCAGTGTTGGTGTTATTCCTGTCTCAGCCATCACCCCCATCCTGCTGGACGCCCTCACCGATCCGTCCAGGAGGACTCAGACGTGCCTGCAGACGCTGCTGGACACCAAGTTTGTCCACTTCATCGACGCCCCGTCCCTGGCCCTCATCATGCCCATCGTCCAGAGAGCCTTCCAGGACCGCTCCACTGACACTCGCAAGATGGCTGCTCAGATCATCGGCAACATGTACTCCCTCACTGACCAGAAGGTACACAGCATTACCTGACTTTATTACACTGGACTAAAAACAATAAGATCTTTATTAGTGTGTTCTGAAGACTTGCGTTTGTCTTCTAGGACCTGTCACCCTACCTGCCCAGTGTCATCCCCGGACTGAAGGCCTCTCTGTTGGACCCGGTGCCTGAGGTGAGTTTAGTCATATAAACAGTATAACTACAGTAATATCTGCTCTGAGTGAAGATGAAGCTGTACCTGCTCCTCCTCTTCCTCTCCTCTCCAGGTGCGTACCGTCTCAGCTAAAGCCCTGGGTGCCATGGTGAAGGGGATGGGTGAATCGTGCTTCGATGACCTGCTGCCATGGTTAATGGAGACGCTGGCCTCTGAGCAGAGCTCTGTAGATCGCTCTGGAGCTGCACAAGGTCTGTTTTTCTTCTACTCTCTGTCCCGGTGCTGGTTCTGATTGGCTCTGACTGACTCACTGAATGATCTCTGTGTGGTGTCTTCAGGCCTGGCGGAGGTGATGGCCGGACTGGGAGTGGAGAAGCTGGACAAGCTGATGCCAGATGTGGTGCAAACAGCCAGCAAGGTAGACATCGCCTCCCACGTCAGAGACGGCTACATCATGATGTTCATCTACCTGCCGCTCACCTTTGGAGACAAGTTCACTCCCTACGTTGGGCCCATCATCCCCTGTATTCTCAAGGTACTGCTACCACCACAACACTTCCTGTTGGTTTTTTAATCCCATTTCACTGCTCTTACTGGGGTCGACCATTTTCCTATTATCTGACTCTCTGGGAATATTCTCGCCCTTTTCTCAGGATTTCTCTTTATATGGAGTTTGAATTTTAAAAACAGAACTAAAATGAAATGACATTTTCCAATATTATTATTTTATGTGTTAGATTATGTGGTCATGTTTTATAATAGAAAGAATTCTTCTGATTGGGTATAGAAGTCTGTTCATTTAAATCTAAAATTACATCTATTTTGCTACACAGTGTAAGTGATCCACTTACATTACAGCAGTTTAAGGTGGGAGCTTCGGGGCTTTAAACCAATATAACATCTTTGTTTTTCTACATTATCATTAGTTAATCATTCAAAGTGACTTTTAATATAAGTTTCATATTCATAAATTTATAATTTATCCAAAACTTTTTTTAATTTTTTACTTTTTGTTTGTTTTACTTATAATTTGCACATTTGTTTTGTTTTTGATGTTAACAGTGCAGATAAGTTAAATTAAAATAGTGTTTATGTGTAAAAAGCAGTATTAGGTCCCCAAAAGCTAGTGGTTAACATTAGTAACAGGATTTGAGCTGTTGCAGAGTTGTGACTCCTTGTTAACGTACTGTTATCGTCAGCTCACTCAAACGTCAGCTGCCGACTCGTTAACGAGCGTTAACTGTAACGTTAGCTATCTGCTAGCGTTAATATTTGCAAGTTTACCTCACTTACTTGGGAATAATGACCTGTTGCTGCTGCGGCTGTCCTGAGGTCAGAGGCCGGCAGGACGTGCTGTGTGTGTCAGTACTGGACGGATTGGACACTGACCGTGTGTATGCGTGCGTGTGTTTATGTTGTCACGGAGGTTTAAGAATAACGGTGCGCTACACAAAACGTGCGGTCATTTTCTTGAAGCGTTGATGCGGTCAGGAGAAAACGTCCTTGTTTCACTACATTGTCTTCACAACGTACACACACATGCTAGAAACCCTAACCCTCCAGCAGGTCTTCTTCTCTGGATACAGGAAAAGAAAGAATTCAACCTTTGCTCTGTGTTGTCCACCAGGCTCTGGCTGATGAGAATGAATACGTGAGAGACACGGCGCTGCGAGCCGGCCAGCGAATCATCAGCATGTACGCTGAGACGGCCATCGCTCTGCTGCTTCCTGAGCTGGAACAGGGCCTGTTTGATGACCTGTGGAGGATCAGGTCAGACCTGAATACACCCTAACACATCAGTGAATGAATAAATGTCCCTGTCTCATACTGACTAGTTGTACGTTTGTCTGGTTTGCAGGTTCAGCTCTGTGCAGCTGCTTGGAGATCTGTTGTTCCATATCTCTGGAGTGACGGGAAAGATGACCACGGAGACGGCATGTGAGGATGACAACTTTGGAACAGCTGCATCCAATAAAGTATGAACCCATTTCTTTTCTTCCTCTAAAATCCATCGGGTTAATAAACGGAGGTTATCTTCCTGTTATATGCTATCACAGTAGTGTGGTCTGTTTTTATACACTGATGTGTCAAGATCTGCTGACCTTTGACCTTTTCTCTCCCAGGCTATCATTGGAGCTCTTGGTGCAGAGCGGCGTAATCGCGTCCTGTCTGGCCTCTATATGGGCCGTTCAGACACTCAGCTGGTGGTCCGACAGGCTTCCCTCCACGTGTGGAAGATCGTGGTGTCTAACACCCCCAGAACTCTCCGAGAGATCCTCCCCACCCTCTTCACTCTGCTGCTGGGCTTCCTGGCCTCCACCTGCCCTGACAAGAGAACGGTATCACTGCTCTGTTCACTTTTCATGTTCCCTGCAGTGTTTCTACCTCCACAGAGCCGTTAACTGACGCCGTGTGTCGTCGTGGTTTCAGATCGCTGCTCGGACGCTGGGTGATCTGGTGAGGAAACTGGGAGAGAAGATCCTCCCTGAGATCATTCCCATCCTGGAGAAGGGCCTGCGATCAGACAAGAGTGACGAGAGGCAGGGAGTCTGCATCGGCCTCAGTGAGATCATGAAGTCCACCAGCAAAGACGCAGTGAGTCACACAGACGATGTAACACACAATGAATTAAGGGTATAGTTGACCACAGCAGGAGAGACGCCACCAACACTGTTATTTTATCCCCAGAGCTGCTCCACAATCCTAAAACATGGAGTTCTATAGACTTTCTGTTAAAGAAGCAGGTTAGTTTAGACCAGGGTTTTATGTCCCCTCTAAGCAAAATGAATCTAAACTGTTTTCACTTCATTTTGACTAGTTTTTCAATATTCACAACCCAATACACTTTCGATTTTTTAAAATATAAAATGGCATGTCGTGTATATTACAAGGTCTCTAAAGTGAAGCGTAGCATTAGGCTAACGTGTTGATCCTTCTGCATCAGTCTTGTAGATTTAATATCACAAGTCTTTGCTGCATTTACAGTCAAATTATTGGATGTCAAGGTGTAAATTTAAAGGTAGGGTCGATAATGTTGAGAAACCAGAAAGAGTTCACTAGATTTAAACCTAAAAACCAGCCCAGTGTTACCAACTCTTCTCCACTGAAAGCAGCAGCACGAGCTCCAAAAGTCCCTAAATCTAGAGAGGAAGACACCAAGTCATCAACACTGACAGTCCGTCCCTTCAGGTCTCCCTCCAAAGACACTCCCCCAACATTATCATTAGGTACGAGGACAGGTAGGTAGACAGGTAGGTAGACAGGTAGATAGACAGGTAGGTAGACAGGTAGGTCGACAGGTAGGTAGAAAGGTAGATAGACAGGTAGGTAGACAGGTAGACAGGTAGGTAGACAGTTGGTAGGTAGGTAGGTAGGTAGACAGTTGGTAGGTAGGTAGGTAGAGATTTGGTAGACAGGTAGGTAGGTAGGTAGACGGGTAGGGAGGTAGGTAGGTAGGTAGACAGATAGACAGGTAGGTAGGTAGGTAGGCAGGTAGACGGGTGGGTAGGTAGGTAGGTAGGTAGGTAGGTAGGTAGATAGGTAGACGGGTAGGGAGGTAGGTAGACAGATAGACAGGTAGGTAGGTAGACAGGTAGGTAGGCAGGTAGACGGGTAGGTAGGTCGGTAGGTAGGTAGGTAGGTAGGTAGGTAGACGGGTAGGTTGGTAGGTAGGTAGACGGGTAGGTAGGTAGACAGGTAGGAAGGTAGGTAGACAGGTAGGTAGACAGGTAGGTAGACAGGCAGGTAGACATGTAGGTAAACAGGTAGGTAGACAGGCAGATCGACTGGCAGATAGACTGGCAGATAGACAGGCAGGTAGACAGGTAGGTAGAAAGGTAGGTAGACAGTCCGTCCCTTCAACGTAAAGCCACAATGTAAACAACCAACATGGCTGCTGTTAGTACTCACAGCTGTCAAGATAGCAGCTGGTGGAAGACTCTGACACAAGGAGTGCAAGCAGGTAGACATGTAGGTAAACAGGTAGGTAAACAGGTAGGTAGACAGGCAGGTAGACTGGCAGATAGACAGGCAGGTAGACAGGTAGGTAGATAGTTAGGTAGACAGGCAGATAGACAGGCAGGTAGACAGGCAGGTAGACAGGTAAGTAGACAGGCAGGTAGACAGGTAAGTAGACAGGCAGATAGACAGGCAGGTAGACAGGCAGGTAGACAGGCAGGTAGGCAGGTAAGTAGACAGGTAAGTAGACAGGTAGGTAGATTGTTAGGTAGACAGACAGGTAGTCTGTCCAATCATTACATTCAGGCTGAATGAATGGATTGGACGGTTTATTAGAGTCCTGACAGCCACAGATACCAGATTTTTTATCTTCTTTTTGTCAGAACATTTGATTTATTGATCGCTGTCGGGATGAAATGAGAATTTCAACTAATATAACAAAAATGTTTCTAAAATCTTTATCAATCGTAGTTTTAAGTAAAAATGTCTTTAACTTTTAGTCAGATAATGATAGTCAGAAATGAGCAGTCTGAGAATCCTGGTTTCCTGAGTCCGTCTCTACTGTCACTATCCAATAAAGGAAAAATGCCAAAACATAATCTTTTAACAAAAGAAAATGAGTAGCCTTTTTTACCTTTTTTCAGTCGTTATATCGGCATAAAAGTGAATTGCCATTCAGTTTGAATCTAAATGAAACTAAAAAGTAATATAGAAACTTAGAGGTGTGTATATCTTTCTGACAACCAGGTTCATTTATTTATTCATTTTTTTTTTGAGAACTTAGTTAAAGACTGTGAGACTTTGAACAGCCATGAAGCATCATTATGATCCTGATGGTCTGATGGTCTGATGGTCTGATTGTCTGATGGTCTGCAGGTGCTGGTCTTCTCTGAGTCCCTGGTCCCCACAGTGAGGAAGGCTCTCTGTGACCCTCTGGAGGAGGTCCGTGAGGCTGCAGCTAAAACCTTTGAGCAGCTTCATGCAACCATCGGTCACCAGGCGCTGGACGACATCCTGCCCACGCTGCTCAAACAGCTGGTGAGGAGCCGGGATGCAAACATAACACAAACGGCGTTCACACTCTCCAGCTTCTAACACATTGAACGTCTTTTCTCAGGATGACAAGGAGACAGCGGACTTTGCTCTGGATGGCCTGAAGCAAGTGATGGCGGTGAAGAGTCGCTCTGTGCTGCCTTACTTGGTTCCAAAGGTAACGTGTCCTGCCATGCTTTCCCGTTTTATTGTTGTGTGTGGCTGTATGAGACTAAAGCCGGTGTCCTCTCTGGTCGTACCAGCTGACTGCTCCTCCTGTCAACACCCGGGTGCTGGCCTTCCTCTCCGCCGTGGCTGGAGACGCTCTTACGCGCCACCTTGGGGTCATCCTGCCCGCCCTACTTTCCTCCCTCAAAGGAAAGCTGGGAACAGAAGATGAAGCTCAGGTAACACTGGCGTTCACCAGCTCTGACATCACCTGCTGCTGATGTGTCTGAGCCTTTAACCCTCCGTGTTATCTCTGCTTCAGGAGCTGTGCAGCTGTCAGACCGTGATCCTCTCGGTGGAAGACGAAGTGGGCCAGCGGATCATCATCGACGACCTGCTGGAGGCCACACGAGGCGCCGACCCCGGCCTCAGACAGGCTGCCATCACCATCCTCAACGCCTACTTTGCCCGTACCCGCCTGGACTACAGCGCCCATACTCGCTCTCTGCTGTCAGGCCTCATCCGCCTCCTCAATGACTCCAACCCAGACGTCCTGTCTCAGAGCTGGGACACCATCAACTCCATCACCAAGGTGTGCTGACAGGGCAACATCTGTACAATATCTGAGCATTAGTGTAAAGACAACTTGACCCCATAGCTCCTGCATCCATTTACACACTATGGTGGAGCAGATTCTCTGTTAATCAGCAGGTTCATGTGTTTCCTTGTATAGAAACTGGACGCCAGCAGCCAGCTGGCTATGATTGATGACCTGCACAGAGACATCCGATCAGCAGCTGCAGACGTTAAGGGTCAACACCTGCCTGGGTTCTGTCTTCCCAAGAAGGTAAGACGGCTCCTCTGACTCAGTGAACACTGCTGATGGTCGGGTCCTGGTTCTGGTAGCTTTTACAGAACCCTTCTGTCCTCCTGAGCTCCTGGGTTGTAAAATGACTATAAGTTCATGACAGGAGTCCACTTCCCTTAAAGGGACTATTTGTAAGAATCAGAATTGCTTGTTAACAGCGACACCTGTGGCCGTTAAGTCAACGTCGGGCTCGCGTTTGCTCGCTCTAAATATACATGAACGAACATCGCTCAAAACAGTGAGGCGACACACGTCAGCTAAAAGCACAATATCACTCTATATTTCAGCTGCTTGGCAGTAATGTTAGCTGACCAGACGAAGGTCTCTCCATGAATCAATGCTGATCCTAGTGTTGGCTTTTCCTGCTTCAGCCCCGGAGGCTGAAGCAGCGGGGCTGAAGCAGCGGGGCTGAAACAGCGGGGCTGAAGCAGGAAGAGAAACGTTATTGTCTCCTTACCGCAGCCGCAGGGAGACACCGGCACCCGGTCGGAGGCGATAACTTTTCTCTCTGCGGAGCTCCGTCACTTCACAAGACACGGGAAACCTCTGTGCAGAAATAACTGCTGCAGCTCCTCCAGACCAACAAACGTCCACTGAACATTCACTAGATATTCTCAGAGCTAAACTAACTCTTCTGCAGTGTGGAGTGTGCGCACATGAACGTGAGGTGGAGCGAGAACGCGCGCGTTGTGTGAGTGAAGGCAAGCAGGCAGAGGAGCAGTCTGAACAGTGTAGCCACACGCGAGCGCGCATATGCGAGCACGCATGGGACACCGACCCGGTAGATTTATACGTGTAAAAAGTTACAAACAGTCCCTTTAATGTGACTGTGATCGTGTCCACACTTTAAGAAACCATTGTTCACCACTGACCAATCACACAGAAGCTTTTCCATTTGTCGTTATAATAATGCAAACACCGATATGACAGTTTCATCACTAGAACTAATCAGATCTCAGGAGCCATAGTTTAGCCTAGTTAATAACACATTAACCAACAATATTTGATTATTGATTGATCGTTTCAGCAGAAAGGTTCTGGTTCCAGCCTCACCGATGTGAGTGAGGATCTGCTGCTGCTCTCTGGTTTATATCAGTGTACATCTTCTATCTTTGGGTTTTTAACTGTTGATTTGAAGATGTCCTCTGGGACTTTGGGAAATCATAATGGGCCTTTTTCACAATGTTCTCACATGTTATAGACTTATGAATTAACCCCTTCCCATTCCGAACCCTTTTTTCTTGGGGGGTCCAGGGGGTGGGGGTCCAAGGGGTCTTTAGAGGGAGATGGCAGGTCAATAGTAGATGTCACATAGAAGTGGTGTACATCATCTGAAAGCTGGAACCTGAAGATTAATCTGAGATGCAGCTCAGCACTGTGTGTCAAGTTGTTCTAGTCATAAATCAGAAATAGGCATGATAATGACAACATTAATTGATCAATTATTTTAAATAAATTGGGAACATGTATAAGAGTTTAGAACATTAGTATATGATGTCCATCCCCATGCTCTATTATGTCTCATAAGTTGTTGCAGCAATCTCTGGGTTGATACTATTTGTTACACAGATTTGGTGCTAAATTTAACCATTTTTTACCACTGGAGAATTGATTAAAAATGATCAATAATCCCTCCAAAATACCACATTAAGTCACCAAGACCTTGAGGAACACCATAGAAAAAGCCATGCTGTGATTTGGTATCAAAAGACTTTTCGACATTTGGAGATTTCTGCATTTTTCGGCAATTGGATGGCGAGCACTTGTGTTGTGTAAACTGCATCCATCCTCTGAATGCTCTAGGTCTCTAGTCTGATCCATCCATCCTCTGAATGCTCTAGGTCTCTAGTTTGATCCATCCATCCTCTGAATGCTCTAGGTCTCTAGTCTGATCCATCCATCCTCTGAATGCTCTAGGTCTCTAGTTTATGGCTGTAAAGTTTCATGAGGCTGTGATTATCCTAGAGGTCACCACAGGTCATTTTATACAGTGAGGTCAATGAAATGTCTCCTATGGGGACTAACATCATCACAAATGAATACAGTTTGGCTCATTAGATCCACCAGAGTCTCAGCTTTACAGTGATACCCAGTTTATGGAATTCAAAAATGTTTAGGGACCCCAGTGTGCAGAAATATTCAGATACACCATTTTAGGATAGGAGACAATAACACATTTATACTGCATGTGATTATCATAAAGTGGGCATGTCTGCAAAGGGGAGACTCGTGGGTACCCATAGAACCCATTTTTACATTCACATATCTGGAGGTCAGAGGTCAAGGGACCCTTTTGAAAATGACCATGACAGTTTATCCTTGCCAAAATTTAGTGTAACTTTGTAGCGTTTTTTAGCAAATCTTCCAAAAAAGCTAGTCTGACATGGTTGGTACCGATGGATTCATCAGGTTTTAAGGGGTTATTGAGTAGTTAATCACAAAACATGAATTGACAGATTAATCTGTAATAAAATAAATAGTTAGTTTTATTTCATGTTATTTTCTGTGTGTGTGTCTTTGTCTCTCTGCAGGGTGTGACCTGCATCCTACCTGTCCTGAGAGAAGGTGTCCTCACTGGCAGCCCTGAGCAGAAAGAAGAGGCGGCTAAAGCGTTAGGAGGGGTCATCAAACTGACCTCTCCTGAGGCTCTGCGGCCCTCCGTCGTCAACATCACCGGACCGCTCATTCGTATCCTGGGAGACCGCTTTGCCTGGACGGTGAAGACGGCTCTGCTGGAGACGCTCACCCTGCTGCTGGCAAAGGTCTGTACCTGCATCTCACCACAGGATCATTTGTCCCCCCACAGAGGATCAGATTATCAGTTAAGGTGTCTGGCTCTAATAACCTCTGGACTGTGCTCCCCCTCCAGGTGGGCATCGCCCTGAAGCCCTTCCTGCCTCAGCTGCAGACCACCTTCCTGAAGGCCCTGCAGGACTCCAGCCGTGCCGTGAGGCTGAGGGCTGCTGAGGCTCTGGGCCAGCTGGTCTCCATCCACACCAAAGTGGACCCCCTCTTCACTGAGCAACTCTCTGCCATCCGCAACGCCGAGGACTCAGGAGTCAGGTGAGATCTCAGACAGAGGACTAAAACTTGGTTTATGCTCGCCATAGTGAAGCTGGCGCGAGGTGCGCTAGGCTGTACAGACATCTCGACAACTGTTCATTGAGAGACCACAGGGACAGTCACATGACCACAGGGACAGTCACATGTCATTAAATACTTGGAGAGAAATAGGCAACACACTGGAGAAAGAAGAGGTTTTCTGCTGCAGGCTGTGAAATAATCTGAGATATGTTGTCTGATGTCTGAGAGACAGGAAGTCGTTTAGACTTGGAGGTCAGCGACAGTAATAATTACAGTACACAGATGTAATGATTGGTGGTACATACGTCAGTGTTTAGTGTTTACTACTGTTGCCAGGCAACCTACTTTCCTTTCCGGTACCACTCGTTGACTTCTTGCTTGTCCAAAGAATATTTAGTTTCTACGCCTCCTGGCGTTTCGGAGCACACTGCAACGAACAACACGCTGAGCATAAACGCCTCTGTGCATGCTTGTAGTGCGCGCACCATCTACGGTGGCCCACGCCACCTACAGAGGCCCACGCCACCTATGGAGGCTCGAGTCACGGTGTCTCGCCCGAGTATAAACAAAGCTTAATACTGAGATCTTCAGTCAGAGTTTAAAGACTTAAATCAGGTCTCCCCGTCAGCTATAGCTCTAATCAGAGTGATTATAGAAACGGCGTGATTGTGACAACACATATTAAATCACATGGAATCAAGTTTTGATTTTGTGTTTGGGATGATTGTTGTTGTTAATTTAGTACTGAATTGTAATTTGTATAACTAAACTATACTTAAAGTCAGCCGGAGCTACTAGCAGCTAGGGGCGTGGTTAAAGTGTGTGAGACGACACGGAGAGGCGACTTCTAAACAACAATGGCGGCTCCTGAAGAGGTTGGCGTAGCTGCTGAAGTAGCATCAGCTCTATCAGAACTAGAAAGTATTTCTTCATTGAAAGAAGAGCAAAGAACGGCACTGAAGGCTTTTTTAGATGGAAGAAATGTTTTCACTCTTCTCCTGTCTGGCTTCGGAAAGAGTTTGATTGACAGATGGTTCATCCAACCACCTGCCAAGTATTTTTTGAAAGTGCCTGCCGTTTTCCAAACAGTTTCTAATGACGTCTTCTCAGGTGGTGCTATGGCACAAACAACCTGACACGTCAGGGTAGGATTTAGTGGCATCTAGCAGTGAGGGTGCAGATTGCAATCAGCTGAATAACCTTCCACTCACTCCTCCGTTTCCCAGCGGGTCAGAGAACTACGGTGGCCAGCAGGTAACGCAGAAACGGGAAAGTCTCTCTCTAGAGAGTTTGGTTTGTCTGTTCTGGGCTACTGTAGAAACATGGAGGAGCAACATGGAGGACTGTGAAGGGGACCCGCTTAGAATGAAGGACTCATTTTAAGCTAACGAAAAGACAATATAATAATATTAATGAAAATGAATATTATGTACTTCCGGTCCAGCTGGCGAGGTGATGGCAGCATAGAGTGACAGGCTCCCGACAGTCAAATTAAAAGATATAACTCTTATTCTTTAGGAGACATGTTAAAGCAAGTGTGAATACAGCGGGCGAGCGAATATGCCTAAAAAGGGGAAGAAAAAACCCGCACAAAGTAAGGAACCCGACGAAGAAGAAGACGGTCAATTGTCACGAGTTAGTAGCATTAGCAACATGGAGGAAGACACGCCGGACACTGACATGGGGCCGAGTCACGATGCTAGCCTGGGCTTAATCTGGAAAGAGTTACGAGAATTCAGGAATGACTCGACCTGATAAAACTACCAAAGGTGACAGATGAACAAAATGAGTGTCTAATTAGTGAAATTAAGGATGAAGAAATTAAAGAGACAATATCAAATTAAAAACCCAATAAAGCACCAGGAGCGGATGGTTTTCCCTCTGAGTGGTACAAGGAAATGAGAGATCTGCTGACCCCCATAATGAAGAACACGTTTAACCATGTACTCAGGACTGGCATGACTCCTCCTTCTTGGAGACGAGCTGTGATTCCTCTGATACCAGAAGAGGGTAAAGATAAACTTGAATGTGGAAGTTATCGGCCGATAGTGTACTGAATCAAGATTATAAGATCTTTACCTACATTTTGGCAAAGAGGTTAGGAAAAATCCTCCCCAAATAATAAGTTTAGATCAGACGGGTTTCATTCAGCAAAGGCAGACTCGAGATAACATTCGCCGAACATTACATGTGATTGATCATATTGTTGAAAACAAACTCGAGGCAGTGTTACTGAGCCTTGATGCCGAAAAGGAGTTTGATCGAGTTAATTGGGAGTTTTTATATAGAGTATTGGGGCAATTTTGATTTCATCAGACCTTTTATTAAAACTATTCAAGCATTATATAATAGCCCAAAGGCAAGAATAAAATGAAATGGAGTCGTATCAAACTTATTCGGCCTGGAAAGAGGGACAAGACAGGGCTGTCCAATAAGTCCATTATTGTTTGCTTTGTTTATTGAAGCGTTAAGTCAGGGGATCACTCAGGATAAAAATATTACAGGTATAAAATTGTTAGACCAAGATCATAAAATCTCTTTATTCGCGGACGATGTTTTAATTAGCTTGTCAAACCCAGAGAGCTCAATTTTGAAATTAATGTCATTTTTGGATGTTTTTAGTTCCATTTCAGGTTATAAATTGAATATTTTAAAGACCCACATTTTAAGTTTCAATTACAAGCCTAGTCAGACCATAAGTTGTAATTTTCATCTAAACTGGGATTTGGATCATATTAGATATCTAGGAGTTAACATCCCAAAAGACCCAACAAAATTGGATGTCTTAAATTTTAATCTGTTAAATCAGAAAATAAAAGAAGAAATAAATAGATGGAATCTAATTCCAATATTAAGTTTTGAGTCACGAATTGAGTCAGTAAAAATGAATATCTTGCCTAGGGTACTATATTTGTTTCAGACTCTTCCAATTGAAATAACTGATAAACAATTCAACGAATGGGATAAATTGATATCACGTTATACTGTATTTGGTAAGGGAAAAAAACAAGGATAAGATTTCACACTCTTCAATTGGTTAAGAATAAGGGACGATTTGCACTCCCCTGCCTAAAAAATGATTATATATCGGGCCAATTGAGGACTTTGTATTGTTGGTGTAATTCTGATTACCAAGCGAGATGGAAAAACATTGAAGGGAATATATCTAGGACAGTCCCAATTCAGGCACGGTTAGGGGACAAAAGACTTATTAAAAATGTAATTGAAACAGGTAATAGATGGATTAATTTATCTTTGAAATGATGGTTAAATATCATCACTAAGAGCGGCTTACTTGAAGAGATAATGATTCTGAAATGGTGACCCCATGACCTTGATTCCACCCCAAATAAATTGGATGCAAGCTATAAGGGTTGGGCTAACCGAGGCCTCTCCTCATACTGTACCTTTTTCAACCAGGGGACATTGACTGATTTCCAGACATTGAAAAGACTATATGTGTTAAATGAGAGCGACTTTTTTAGATTTCTTCAGGTACGCCATCTCACAAACAGTTCTATGTTAGAGAGTCCCAATGCATTCGAAAACAACCTATTGAACGTTTTTATAAGTGCCTATAAAACAGATTCGGGGCTTAAAGTAATTTCAAGAATATATAGAGGACTTCAGGAGGCTGAAATAGCCAGTACCACTTACATAAAACAAAAATGGAAACACTAAACTAATAGCTGCATTCCAAAAGAAGTTTGGTTACAATATTGTGAAGTTCATGGAAGATATGGAGCTCAACCTTATGGAGAGCGTTTGGCTGGAAGACTGTTAGTAGATTTTTTATTACACCTGCTCAGAAGTCTCATCATTCAGGCTCTTCCAGCTGCTGGAGGAACTGTGGCTCCCAGGTAGCTAACCACCATCACCTGTTTTGGGCCTGTCCAACAGTAAATTCCTTTTGGCGTAAGATTTACGCAGAATTAGTTACTATATTTGGTACAAACATAGTTTTTAAGTGGGACGAACTCCTGTTTGGTCTTCTGCTTTCAACTTCTACAAATATTAAAACAAAATACTTGTCTGGAATATTGAGTGTAGCTGCTAGAAAAGCAATTACTAAGAAATGACTTAAACCAGATACCCCATCATTAGAGAACTGGTATGATGTTATTTCATGAAATATTTGTAATGGAAAGAATTACTTTCTCAATGAGGCTTCAAGAAACTCAATTTGAGGAAATTTGGAAGGAGTGGAAAAAGTATATTTCCCCAAAACGCCCTTCTTTTGTTAATTTTTCTTTTTTTCTAAATGTAATTATTTTTATTATTATTATTTATTTTATCTAATTTCACATAAAAATCACCCCATGTTCTATCTGTGTGTTCTATCATTTCATCGTAAAAAGTGGAAAAGTTGGTTCATTTCATATTTGTATCTAATTAAATATGTTTATGTAAATGTCTGAGTAAAACCAAATAAAGGGAAAACAAAATGAAAAAACGTGCATGCGTGTGTGTGTCCGTGCATGTTTGTTATCAGCTCTGGAATATCTGTATTGGTATGTGGTTTTCAGCCAGGCTCTAAGAAGTAGTGGTGATCATAAAGGAAGTGGATGTAATCAGATCAGTCTCTGGAGGGTTCATGTTGTTGTATTAATAAAAGCTCCTTTTTACCTCTCTCACAGGGAGACGATGCTCCAAGCCTTAAGGTTCGTCATCCAGGGGGCCGGGTCAAAGGTGGACCCAACCATCCGCAAGAACATCACCACCACGTTACTGGGCATGCTGGGACACGATGAGGTATGACAGAGGAGCGGATGCCTTGCAGCAGCATCTGTGGCAACACGCCTCCACCCCAGGGTCCCGTAGAACTGTAGCTGCTGAATACATTAAATAACTACCAGTGAGATAAAGTATAAACGTATATGAACACTGAGACAGAGAGTAGTTCAGTGTGCTGTAGTTTCACAGCAGAATAATGTATATGAACACTGAGACAGAGAGTTCTGCAGTGTGCTGTAGTTTCCTCTCTGATCACAACAGAATAACGTATATGAACACTGAGACAGAGAGTTCTGCAGTGTGCTGTAGTTTCCTCTCTGATCACAACAGAATAACGTATATGAACACTGAGACAGAGAGTACTGCAGTGTGCTGTAGTTTCACAGCAGAATAACGTATATGAACACTGAGACAGAGAGTAGTTCAGTGTGCTGTAGTTTCCTCTCTGATCACAGCAGAATAACGTATATGAACACTGAGACAGAGAGTAGTTCAGTGTGCTGTAGTTTCCTCTCTGATCACAGCAGAATAACGTATATGAACACTGAGACAGAGTACTGCAGTGTGTTGAGTTTCCTGTGTGATCACAGCAGAATAAACGGAAGTCAGGCTCAGAGGATGTGGTTTCTAACAAGGTGGTTATGAGCCTCTGTCTCAGTTTGACAATAAATGACACTCAACTTGTCTGTGTGTGTGTATGTGTGTGTGTGTGTGTGTGTGTGTGTGTGTGTGTGCACATGTTTGTGCGTGTGTGTGTAGGATGCGACCCGTATGGCGTCAGCGGGCTGTGTTGGCGAGCTGTGTGCCTTCCTGTCAGAGGAGGAGCTGAAGAGCGTGTTACTGCAGCACGTCTTGGGTCGGTGTTTCTATGTGAAGTTATCGTCTCAACACGTATCACGTCATGTGTATAATGTTCTATTCTTAATTACTGTTTATTACAACAGAGATGATACAGTATTTACAGTGATATGTACAAGCGAGATATATATATGTATATATATATATATATGTATACATATGTGTATATATATGTATATATATATGTATACATATGTGTGTATATATATATATATATGTATATATATACATGTGTATATATGTGTATATATATGTGTATATATATACACATATATATGTGTATATATATATACACATATATATGTATATATATATATATGTATATATATATATATAAGGATGGAGCTGACTGAGCGGATGAATGTTTTCCCTCCTCAGCGGACGTGTCTGGCGTTGACTGGATGGTGCGTCACGGTCGAAGCTTGGCGATGGCCAGCGCTGTCAAGTCTGCTCCTGAGAGGCTGTGTGGGAAGGACTACTGTGATACTGTGACAGAGACGGTTCTGGCCAACGCCACGGCTGACAGGGTGAGTACAACGTTTCTGTTCTTTGACCATATATTTGATATTCCTCACGTCTCTCATGAACTGAATATTCTCTACAAGTCACCTTGAGAGACTTGGTCTGATATTGTAAGTTGTGGTTTTATTTGGACTTTCATGCTGCAACAGTTTCTTGTCTGAAGTCTTGTTACCGTAAGGTTGCCAGGCAACCAGCACAGAAGTCACTGCTTCCAGCCCATAACTCACTGTAAAACCACAATTTTTACACTGATTAAACCAGCGAGATATAACGAGTTAATTAGTGAGCTGTAGATGTTTTTTACCTTTGAACTAATAATCAGTGTGATTATTAGCAGATGGGATATCAAGCCGGTACTGACTCAAATATCTGGCTCGGGTATCGTGACAATGGGGCTGATCTATTTAATTATATTCTATGTTTATATATATATATATATATATATATATATATGTATATTATATAGTGGAATTGTAATTCCTGTTTAAGTTTTGACCAGTCTGTTGCTGCATTAAAAGGTTTACACTTGACTTGTAATTCCTAATCATTTTAATATTTTTTGCGTTACGTTACTTTTTTTTGTTTTTGTTGTTTTTTTACGTTACGTTTTTAAGTTGCTGGTGTTCGATTTATTATTTTAATAATAGCTAAATAACATTTCAGTAACTTTATGTATTGTAATGTATTTATTAGGAAAGCCTGTTGTTTTACTCATAACAGAATGATCCAGTCTCTTCCACTCAGTGAGGCATACAGCTCATTAATTAAATACTGATATCAGATCAGTACTCGGTATCAGCCAATACCCAAAGCCCAGGTATCGGTATCGGGACTGAAAAGTCCGATCGGTGCATCTCTAAGAGCTGGTATAGGCTACAGTCCTACTGTACGCTGTACATCATTCCTGTTGTGTGCTCTCGTTCCAGATTCCCATCGCCACCAGTGGGATCAGAGCGATGGGATACCTAATGAGGCATCACCTGAGAACAGAGGGAGGCAGCGGCGTCTCCCAGCGCTTCATCACACAGTTTGTCAAGGTAAATCAGGAACTGATCATTACTCTTCTCTATTTGTTCTAGTGAGGAAGTGAGTGGCAATAAGTTACTAAACAGTTCTTCACCCTGTTGGCTCTGTACAAATGATATAGTGCTGGAGACTTACTCAGTGGGTTTGTCTGTAGGACTTAACCCTATCAATATTCATTCATTAATTTTCCATAAATGTTTATTAATTTTTCTGATCTTAGGAGAGCTGGAGCCTTCCCTGCTCTCATGCTCTGCGTGTGAAGTCAATTAAATGTAGTTTAAATTTCACAAAGCGTTGAGTTCTACAGATGAATGTCCTGATGAGAGCTGCTTTCAGACTGATATCTGACACCAGGTAGCTGTAAACAGACATGAGACCTTAACAGAGAGTGTAGAGGAAGAGGAGGAGCTGCTTCAACAGTGTGTAGGAGATGAGATGTCTGTTGTCTGTGTGACCACGCAGTGTCTTCAGAACCAGTCCAGTGACATCAGACTGGTGTCAGAGCGGGTCCTGTGGTGGGTGTTCAAAGAACCAGAGACCCCCTCCATGGAGGCCGGTCTCATCAAGCCCGTCCTGAAGAGTCTGCTGGACAACACCAAGGACAAGAACACCAGCGTGAGAGCTCAGAGTGAACACACCATCGTCAACCTGCTGCGACTCCGCCAGGGAGAGGACACCATGCAGGTCAGGCTGATCACTCATTTACACACACACACACATATATATATATATATATACATACATACATACAGTATATATATACATACATACAGTATATATATATACATACATACATACAGTATTAGGGCTGCACAATTAGAGGACACCATGCAGGTCAGACTGCTCACTCTCTGCTAGCATTTATGTAAGGGATAATGTACAGTGAGCCGGTCATTCTTAATGGTCTGTTATACATAACAACGGTCTGTTATACGTAGCAACGGTCTGTTATACATAACAACGGTCTGTTATATGTAGCAATGGTCTGTTATACATAACAACGGTCTGTTATACGTAGCAACGGTGTGTTATACATAACAACGGTCTGTTATACGTAGCAACGGTCTGTTATACGTAGCAACGGTTTGCTATACGTAGCAACGGTCTGTTATACGTAGCAACGGTTTGCTATACGTAGCAACGGTCTGTTATACGTAGCAACGGGCTGTTATACGTAGCAACGGGCTGTTATATGTAGCAACGGTCTGTTATACGTAGCAACGGTCTGCTATACGTAGCAACGGTCACGTAACACTGTGATTGACCAATCAGAATTGAGAATTCAACAAAGCCGTGTAATAAAGATGGATAGAACATACACACACATATATACATATCAAAGGAGTGTTTTTTTGTTCATGTTTCCAGAGTATTACTGCCATCCTGGACTCTGCGAGTAACGATCTGCTGTCAGAGTGTCATCGCCGGTCCTTGAAGAAGATCTCCAGTCTGCCAGACTCCAGTGAAGAGATAGACGACACCATCCTGACGTGATGGAGCAGGACTGAGCTATGAGATGATCTCACTGTTGAACCCCCCCAGACACTCACCACACAGGCCCATGCTGCCTTCATGGACCAGGACTGAGAACGGGACTGTTTCCACACATATTCAACCCAACTCTTTCTCTTTTCTTCTATTTGTCTCATTGTTTTAGCGGCCTTTAAGCCCAATTTCTAACTTTTTTTTTCTATTTTATCTCCCCATGTGCAGGTTATCCTCCTGTACTGAACTACATTAGGAACACACACAATGCCAATTCTGTTCTGATGTTTCAGTGTTTTGCGACTTATTTTACCAAACTGATTTACGACGCTGCTGTGATGAAACAACACCCCTGTCTTTAACTTTTATTTGGACTTTGTGTGTGTGAGGTGTTTGGGGGGGAAATCAACCTGTTATAAGAATACAAATCATTCTTATGTCAGTGATACGGTTGTAAAAAGGCAATACAAAATAAAAAGATCTTGATTTCATAATTTGTGTGTGAAATATTTGAAAACTGTTCAGGGTCCTCAGGATGTGGTCAGGGGTCACTGAGACTGTCATCACAGCTTACAGTAACTCCACACATTGTCTGTGCACCACCTACTTAAGGTCTTAAGGAGTCTATATAGACTAACCACACCTCTACAGGAGGATTGTGTCTGAAGAACGCCGTCTTGTTTGAGGTTCTAAATCATCACTGAGGACGGACCCCGTTTAATATCACCAAAGACTGGATGATGGGACCATAGACTGGATGATGGGACCATAGACTGGATGATCGATCTCAGTTTGTACATGTTAACGATGAGTCCTCCATGCACGCCAAAGTTAGTCACGGAGTTCCACAGGGTTCTGTACTTGGACCAATTCTATTTACCTTATATATGCTTCCCTTAGGCAATGTTATCAGAAAACACTCCATAAACTTTCATTGTTATGCAGATGATACCCAATTATATCTATCGATCAAGCCAGACGAAACAAACCAGTTAACTAAACTTCAAGCATGCCTTAAGGACAAAAAAACCTGGATGACCTGCAATTTCCTGATGTTAAACTCAGACAAAACTGAAGTTATTGTACTTGGCCCTGAGCGCCTCCGAAACAAATTATCTAATGATATAGTTACTCTAGATGGCATTGCCCTGGCCTCCAGCACCACCGTAAGGAATCTGGGAGTTATCTTCGATCAGGACATGTCCTTTAACTCTCACATAAAACAAACTTCAAGGACTGCCTTCTTTCATCTACGTAACATTGCAAAGATCAGACACATCCTGTGTCAAAATGATGCAGAAAAATGAGTCCATGCATTTGTTACCTCTAGACTCGATTACTGCAACTCCTTATTATCAGGCTGCTCCAATAAGTCTCTTAAGACTCTCCAGTTGATCCAGAATGCTGCAGCACGTGTACTGACAAGAACTAGAAAAAGATCATATTACGCCTGTATTAGCTTCTCTACACTGGCTGCCTGTAAAATCCAGAATAGATTTTAAAATCGTCCTCCTCACCTACAAAGCGCTAAACGGTCAGGCCCCATCATATCTTAAAGAGCTCATAGTACCCTACTACCCCACTAAAGCACTGCGCTCACAGAATGCAGCAGGGTTACTTGAGGTTCCTAGAGTCTCCAAAAGTAGAATGGGAGCGAGAGCCTTCAGCTATCAAGCTCCTCTTCTCTGGAACCAGCTCCCAGTTTCAGTCCGGGAGGCAGACACCCTCTCTACATTTAAGAGTAGGCTAAAGACTTTCCTCTTTGATAACGCTTATACTTAAGCTGCTATAGGCCTAGACTGTCGGGGGACTTCCTATGACACACTGAGCTTCCCTCTCCTTCTGTATATAATCATGTCCCATGTCCATGTTGTTACTAACTTCATTCCTTCCCGGGAGTCCTTGTGCCTCGTTGTCTCGCAGGTAACCGTGGAGCGGGGTCACACCTGGAGCGAGGTTATACCTGGAGCAGGGGTACACTTGGAGCGGGGTTTCACCTGGATCCGGTTGTCTATGGTATCGTGGCTGCATCTGCTACCGCGTCCGGTGCCTGCTTGACACCAACTGCTACCATCATTAATAAACTACGTCTGTACGAGGGACTACCAATGCTAACGAGGGACTACCAACGCTAACGAGGGACTACCAACACCTAGTGACAATGTGGCAGCCTGGAGAATAACACTTCTCGGTCACTGCCAAAGACATCAAGAACTCCCAGCAAGCATGCTGATGCTGCGGGAACCAACGCACGGGCATCGAACACAGGGACGTCCCACACCAACACACATGGACGTACTGAGGAGAGATGCTGGACAGTGCTAGCGAGCTAGCCAGATGTATGGAGGACTGAGACAGCTGGAAGCTCCACTTGAAAGCCCGTCTGAGGACGACCCAATGATATCAATTCCGATAGTTGTATTATCAATCTTTTACATCCACCACTATTGGTTTTGTGTTTTCAGTCCTACTTGTATTAGCTATTACAGCTGCTATGCTATTATTGTGGCTGCTTCTCTCTCTCCATCCATCCATCCATCCATCTATCCATCCATCCATCCATTCATCGTCTCGGCAGATGACCGCCCGCCCTGCGCCCGGTTCTGCTTCAGGTTTCTTCCCAGTAATCTGGGAGTTTTTCCTGGCCACAGCGCGCTTGGTGGATACTATTGGGTCTCTAAACTATGGTGTACGGTCATAGACCTGCTCTATATATAAAGCGTCTTGAGATAACCTCTGTTGTGATTTGACGCTATACAAAAATAAATTGAATTGAAATAAATTGAATTGAATGATGGGACCATAGACTGTATGAAGGGACCATAGACTGTATGATGAGACTATAGACTGGATGATGAGACTATAGACTGGATGATGGGACTATAGACTGTATGATGGGACCATAGACTGGATGAATGGACTATAGACTGGATGATGGGACCATAGACTGGATGATGGGACCATAGACTGGATGATGGGACCATAGACTGGATGATGAGACCATAGACTGGATGATGGACCATAGACTGGATGATGAGACCATAGACTGGATGATGAGACCATAGACTGGATGAATGGACCATAGACTGGATGGTGGGACCATAGACTGGATGATGAGACCATAGACTGGATGATGAGACCATAGACTGGATGAATGGACCATAGACTGGATGATGAGACCATAGACTGGATGATGGGACCATAGACTGGATGATGAGACTATAGACTGGATGATGGGGCGGCTGAGCAGCATCAGCAGCCGGAGCCTGCGCAGTGAGGCCGGGCAGAGGAGGGTGCAGCTCCAGCAGAAGGAAGCGGAGTTTCCGGCTGTTTGCAGCGGAGGGAGAGGATTGCTGACGCCGCGAAACCCCAAGAAAAACGCCGCCAGCTCGGGGTGGCTAACAGTTTGTAGTGTCGGTACTGGTCGTGTTCTTCCATACTGGGGGTTGTGGGGGCTGGTGGTGTTTCTACGAGCCGAGGGGTCGGACAGCACAGCGAGCACAGCGGCACCAGGCGGGGCTGAGCCAGCAGCTACCGGCATGGCTAGGGACTACGATTACCTCTTCAAGCTGCTCATCATCGGGGACAGCGGTAAGCCGAGGCCGGGGATGAGGGACGGGAAGTAGGCCTCGTCTGGGTTTTTTTTCAAGGGGAGAAGACAGAATCCAGCTGTATGTCGTGATGGGCTGCTATCATGCCTTTACTACATGTTCTTTGATTTTCTGCATTGAAATGATTGGTGAAATGTACACATCCGCCATATGTGTGTGGCGGTGACAGACCGGAGGACAGGGCGGAGGGTGTGTGTCCGGGCTGGGGCCATGGCAGCCGATCAGGCCGGACATCTCCTCTACATCTTCGGGGTTTGTCTCTATGAGATGTTCTTTTATGGACTGAGAGCTCTACAGCTAAACCTAGAGACAGTGAACCCCACTAGAGGACTGCTGCTCCTCTACTGGGCCTCTAGTCTGGATCCCTGCTAGCTGCTAGCTGTTAGCTGGGTTAGCTAGCTGAAGTTAGCCTAGCATTCCACTCTCAGTACCGTTAGCTAGCATTAGCTGCTCTGAGAAGCTCGTGTTACAACAAGTTGTGCTCTTTCTAGATCAGATCAAGATAGCTCTTCTGTCTGCTGCACGCTGTTAGTTTGTTATGGAGCTAGCATGGAGTTAGCATGCTAGTGCTGCTAGCTGCTCTATAGTGGAGGAATGCTGCACTGCAGGCTCTAGTCAGAGTCTTGTAGGAAAGTGAGAGCACAACTGGAGTATCACTCAGTTTAGAGTGATACTTGTTTATCATGGTAACAGCCTAGAACAATGTGACAGGTAGATGCATAATGTAGATGTGATAAGAGCTGCTCCTCTTGTATCTCCCCATTCAAGTGAAAACATGCCTGTTTAATGCGTCCCCCCCCCCCCCCTCAGGAGGAGTGTAGCATCAGCCTGCAGGACTTCTTTGTGACCAGTGATCTTTGCATTCATTGACCACCCTGATCCTGGCACTACCCCATCAGCTGGCTGCTCCCAGTGGAGGACAGGGCAGCACAGCAGGCCCTTCACTGCCCCCCACACACAGAGGCCAGTGTCCCCTCAGCTGCACCATGCAAGCACTAGTGTGTGTGGTGCTAAACAGAGATTAGAAAGGAAAGAGTTGCACCCGAGTTTTATCACTTGGCTGGACTTGTTTAGCCTCTTTCACAGTAGCACACCCACATGGTGTATCTGCTCACGGAGAGTGGTTTAACATACATCCAGGCTGCAAAGGTTGAACATGTTAATGTCATGAATGGTTTCATCACTGACACCCTGAGGAATTACATGAGGGAGACAGCAGGATGGAATATTAAAGCCTGTAAAGCACAAAAAGATGACGATCTCTCTTCTGCTTTGAGGCTATGGTTATTGTTTGTTTGTTTGAACCAAACTCTGTAGCGTGGACACCACAGGAACCTGAGAGCTTTTATGTTGGGAGCAATCAAACATGAGATGACAATAACACAATAGGTAGAGCTCAGTAACCGGGCTGGAGGCTGAGTCCCACCCAGGCTGGGCAGCACAGTCACTTCCTAACATCCAGCTGTAACCTGACAACTGATCTGTTGAAGACACGACTGATCCTTCTCATCTATCTTCCCTTTTCATCCCACTCTTTTGTTGATTATTATGCAGCGTGATAATTTTAGGAGCCCAGATAGATATATTTGTTTCATTTGTTGTCTTGTCTTTGTGGTTTTGACACAAGCCTTCCCAGCTGCTGCTGTTTGTTCTGCTGGTGCATTGATTAAACTTCTGCAGGTAGAAGCGTCTTCAAAATGCTGTAAATGAACATGTAGGGTGCAGCCCTGCTTACCTTAAATCCTTCACCTTGTACACTGTGCAACAGGTGCAGCTATGTCTGTATAATTTGAAGTACTAAATCTTAATTACACAAGGATTACAGCAACTGTAGATGGTAGAAGTCATGTTTTTGGTTTGCAGCCGTCACGTGGTGTCTTACTCCTTGATAACTAGAATATAATATGAAAAAGCAAAACTCTACAGAAACATTTTGTTGTGCACAAAACCTCCTGAAAACTCCAACATGTTTGTCCTCAGAATGCACTCATTTGTGTTCATTTAGGAAACCTGTTGTTCATTAAACCTCCTCCTGTGCTTGTGTTTCCTCCTCAGGAGTGGGGAAGAGCAGTCTCCTCCTGCGATTTGCAGACAACACGTTTTCAGGTGTGTGCTTCTACCTCAGCCACTGTAGCATCAGTTCAAGACTTTCTTCTTTGTTGTTGTTGGTCAGTAACTTGATTCTGTGTTGGGATGCGTGTTTGCAGGTAGCTATATCACCACGATCGGCGTGGACTTTAAGATCCGGACAGTAGAGATCAACGGGGAGAAGGTGAAGCTACAGATCTGGGATACAGCCGGACAGGAACGCTTCCGCACCATCACCTCCACGTGAGAAAACAAACACACACACACACACACACACACACACACACACACGTTTACATGGGCTTCTCAGGTGAAGCTTGATATTTAAATTTCAGCAGTTGAATCTGAAACCAAAAGGCTCGTTGTGGTCCTCAGATTAGGTTTTATTTGGGGAAGCACTTTGTAGACCAGTAGAATGAGTCGGTGCTGCTCTATGAAACTGGGGGGAATTCCCCACACATCTTAATTACAGATGGGAGCGAGACGCCGAGGGCTGGGCGACGTTAGCCTCTTGTGCTGGTAGTAGTGTCACCCTGCCGACCTCTGGGTTCACACTGATGGATCAGAGTACTCTGTGCAGGTGACTTGTTGAACCCACATTATTATTATTATTGCATTATCTGGCAACACGAGAGCAGGAAGTCATAGACATACACGTGTCCAACACGAGGCCTGTGAGCTAAGTCTTACCATCTATTCAGGTTGGCCTCAGGTGAGTCACAACACAAATGAAACACACAGCCGCTGTTCTCTACTGTTGAAAACACACCAGCTCAGTGCTAATGCGTAACACTGGGTTACAGCACATAGGTGTGAGGTTTTAATAAGTCGTTGGAAGACGCAGCAGTAGTTTGCCTCCCTCCAGCTGACTGTTTGTAGATCTGTGGACGAAGAAAGACCGTTAATGATACGTGAATGTGATCTTCAGATATTTCAAATGTTTTCATAACCCCCACCACCACCACCACTACTATTACTACTACTATGAGTATAATACTAGTAATAATCTTAATGATTCAACAGCAGAAATGTTGTCCCTATTATTTTGGATAAAAAGTTGGGACTATTTCTTTGTCAGAAAGTAGTTCCAGTGAAAGCTGTTCCCAGCGAGCTCTGTGGGTTATCCACAGTAACTGGGACATTGTTTCTGGATAAACAGTCATTACACCATTTTCCAATGCTGTAAACAACACAAACAAACTGACTTTACCCTCCATAGTATCAGGGTGGAGGCAGGGGAGACCGATTCAATTCAAAATCATCAGTCATTTTGGGGAAAAGGTCCGTTAAACCCAGATGTTAGCAGAGGGAAACATCTGTCTCTGTATATTCACCAGCTCGTCTCTTAACTGAGTGTGTCTGCTGCTAGCTGCTAAGCGGCTAGTGTACAGTGGTCCTTTAGAGCGGCTGCCTGCTGCTGGTGGAAACACAGATGGAGTAGTGAGAATGGATCAGAACAGTTAAAAACCCAAACAGTGAGCTGAAAGATGCCATAAAGCTGTGTAGAACTGAGAGGAAGTGATCATTCTCCTCTATTATTATTATTAATATGAAAATAATTCTTATTAGCAGTCTTCCTGTAAACCAGTTATTAAACTGTAATAGGACGTCTCCTGTTGCTGTTGGCTGTCCTCTCTACCTGATTGTCGCTCGCTGTGTCTCAGGTGTTCAGTGTCTCACACTGATCAAGCTCAAGCAGGATTTCTGTCCCCATTGTCCTGCTGAAATATGGACTTTAAATTACTGTGTAATTTACATGGACTGGCTGGACATGAGAGTCCAGAGTTGACACCCATAAAAAATCAGAGTGCAGCTGCTCTCAGTGTCCTCTGGAGACAGCACTGATGTGTCCTCTCAGCCTCTCCGACAGAGCTACACTAGATGACCACATATTAAACTGTCACTGTCCTCGCCATGAGAGTTGTGTCCTGAACAAGGCCAGGAGGGCGTGTTATGATCTGATGTAGCAGCAGCGCTGCAGGGAGGACCATCGCAACACCAGGATCCTCCTCTGCAGCGCTGCTGACGCCTCAGCCCCCAAGGACCAGGACCGGCCTAGTTAGGAAGCTCGGCTGCTGGTCGTCGTACAGGAATCCTCCACCGAGCAGGCGCCCTGTTTAGGCTGATTGTTCACTGTGCTCAAGTAGAGTGGCGTGGTGCCTCATTAGGTCCTAAATGAGTTTCAGCGTGGAGCTGGATCCTGGCAGAGACCTGCTCTGGGTGCTAGCTGGATGGGCCTGTGGCTGACCCACAGCTGCCCAAATAAGACCTCTAAAGTCCCAGAATTCTCATTTTATAGTGAGTTCATGCTTTTATTCTGATAAGATGGATTTATTTTCATTTTCAAAGCTGGTTTTGACATTTGGGATGCTGCTCCACCTTGATCCTGTATCAGGTCTTTGCTGTTTGCGGGCCATAAACACTAGTGCTGGCGAGATGAAGCTTCATGAAGCACTGAAGCTTTCCAGCAAATTGGTTCGCAAAAGGGTTCATTTCACGAGGCTTCATCTGGGCTTCATATGCACCAGAAACCACCCGTCGGTCAAATAGTGTAAAACAGGCAGATACATTGCAGATGTGTGGCAGTGGTTTAACCGGGCGCAGGGCACTGAATATGCTTGTGTAACTAAAGGAAAATGATAGATGGAAGACATTAATTGTTTTTATTCAGGAATAATACGCTGAATTTAACATGGGAGGGTTCAGGTCATATCCACGCTGACCCTCCAACGTTTTAGACTCCCTGAGGTTTGTTTTGGTTGACGGATACGGAACGGATATGACGTCACGTCACTCAGACTACAACAATAAAAGCGGTAACTTCCTTCTACATCCACATAGATTCAGATGAAGCAAATCTATCAATACTGACATTAAAACATCTATTTCAAAATCCTTTAAATAATCGGGATACATGGGTGAATCGATTTTTTTCCCACCCCTAGTGTTCAGGTGTTCTAGCTGACATGATATCAATTCAATTCAATTTGATATAGCATCAAATCTTAACAGAAGTTATCTCGAGACGCTTTATATATAGAGCAGGTCTTAGACCGCACTCTATAGTTTAGAGACCCAACAAGAGATCCCACCAAGTGTGGGACCAACAACATGTGGATATATTTTTATACAGTATTTTATTAGATGTATATTTATGGGACTTCTGGGCTGACTGTCTCTGTCCCTCTGCGTGTTCAGGTACTACAGGGGGACGCATGGGGTCATAGTGGTTTATGACGTCACGAGTGCCGAGTCCTTCGTCAACGTCAAACGATGGCTACATGAAATCAACCAGAACTGTGATGACGTGTGCCGAATATTAGGTGAGTCTGCTCCGGTCAGTGTCCAGACGCTGGTGTCATCTTCCCACCCTTCATCTAGAATACACCTTGAATCTGGAGCTCACCTGTTTTATTCACAGGCATTGAAGAACTGTTCCCAGCTCTGTTTTAACTGTTTCATCACCTCGATAATATTATCTGTTTTCAGTGGGAAACAAAAACGACGACCCCAACTCCAAGGTGGTGGAGACGACTGACGCTCAGAAGTTTGCAGAGCAGATGGGGATCAACCTGTTTGAGACGAGTGCAAAAGAGAACATCAACGTTGAAGAGGTAACTCAGAGACTAAGACTGTTGGTGTGGTCTGTAGACTGACGCCGTGTTAGTGGGACGTGGCCGGTCTGCCGAGCAGCTCAGCTGAAGGCCTGAATGCTGTAATAGCAGCTGATCAGGAGGCCGTCTCAGCAGCTCATTGTACACACCTTATCTTAAAGTCAATTATTTCATTTATTGATTTATTTATCAATTACTCCGCTAATTATTTTCTCAATTAAAGCTAGGGTCGGTGAGGTTGAGAAACTAGAAAGAGTTCACTAGATTTAAACCTAAAAACCAGCCCAGTGTTACCAACTCTTCTCCACTGAGAGCAGCAACACGAGCTCCAAAAGTCCCTAAATCTAGAGAGGAAGACACCAAGTCATCAACACTGACAGTCCGTCCCTTCAGGTCTCCCTCCAAAGACACTCCTCCAACACTATCATTAGGTAGGAGGACAGGTAGGTAGACAGGTAGTCGAATGTAATGATTGGACAGGTTATTAGAGTCCTGACAGCCACAGATATCAGATTTTTTATTTTTTTATCAGAACATTTGATTTATTAATTGCTGTTATAATTTCAACTAATGTAACAAAAACTGTCAAATGTTTACCAGCCACACCACCTTTAATACCTTTAATACCTTTAATAGATGAATTGTTTGGTCTATAAAATGTCTCCCAGTCAGAATGTCCTGACGCCCAACTGGACATCTTCATATAATAATGAACTAATGAACACATTATGTCCTGTTTGTGTTGTCATGGTGATGCAGCCAGAGGAGAGAAAGTCGCCACATAACCTGTTGTTTTATTATTACACATTAAACAACTGAGATATCATGTATTAATCAGCCATCTTTACAGTTGCTTCATATTATATATTTATTTTGACACCTTTTGGCCAGAGCCAAGCTAGCCCCCTTTTCCCAGTCTTCATGCTATGCTACGCTAAGCTAAGCTAAGTGTTGACCTTCTCCTCTGACTGGGAGCCAGACTAAGCGCTGCTGTAGGATGTTGGTAGGTTGATATGGAACAGAGTTCATCCACAGCTTGTTTTACAGCTGTCTGATTCTCTATTCTCACCACACATCTGTCGGTGTGTTCTCGTCCTGCAGATGTTCAACTGCATCACAGAGCTCGTGCTACGAGCCAAGAAGGAGGTGCTGGCCAAGCAGCAGCAGCAGCAACAGAACGACGTGGTCAAACTCACCCGGAACAGTAAACGGAAGAAAAAGTGCTGCTAGCAAACTTCAGGCCATCCGGCGGAGGTCTTCTCTTCACACCTTCATCCTTCAAGATGGACTCAGAGCATCTAAATTAAAGATTTAATAAATATACGGAGAAAGATTAAAAAAATATAAATAAATGGAAAAATGTCCCATCTGGACAAACTAATCATGAAGACTTAAAAAAAAAAGTGTACAGATTTTATTAGTCGTCAAATCAAGTTTTATTTGGACTCCAGCAGATGGCGCTGTTGACCTGAGCTCCTCCCTCCTTAAAGGACCTGCAGGCCGCCAGCCGACCGCCATAACGCTCCGTTTCTAACCACACCCCCCTACACTCAGTCTGTCCTCTGTCCTCCTCATCCACTGCTCACGGGACATTCAGAGTCCACCGACTCTGCGCCTGGCGAGGAGGAGCATTCACCTCTTCTGGATCTATTTCTTTCTTTCTAGTTTTATCTTTGGGGGGGGGGGGGTGTTTCTCTGAGTCAGAGTGGCAGTCTCACCGCCTCGCTGCAGCTTCAACATTTCAGACACCTGAGTTAGTGCGGCTCACGCCAACAGATCATGAACTGCTGGGTTTGCTTTTATTTGACATGATGATGATGATGATGATGATGATGATGATGATGATGATTGGTAGACGACCTTTAGCCACTAATCCGATGGACAGAACTGGTGACCTTTCTCGTTTTGTTTTTCTGTCTATATTTTGCCAAGCTCCCCATCCCCCCGACGCCTGACCCCTGACCCCTGACCTCTGACCTCCCGTCGTGCTGAGCCAACAGTCTTTGATTTGATTTTTAGTTGACGTGCAGCCGAGCAGCTCTGAACGCTCGCTGCGCTCTTACTACGCTGTCACACTTTGCTTTTTAACCCTTTCCTCCATCTTTTAAAAACAACGACGATACTGCCAATATTCTAGAGTAGAAATCTGAGGAGCTCACTGTTGCCATAGTCGACCCCGTGGGCCCCCGTTGACCCCCGTTGACCCCGTTGGCCCCTAGGCAGGTGAATCAGGCTCTGATGGGACCCTGTGGAGTCCTCAGGAAGTGCTCAGAGCTGCCTCCCCTCCCTCCCTCCATCCATCCCTCCCTCCCTGCAGCCTCTGGCCTCCTTCCCATCAGCACCTCTCACAGCGACAGATTCACCTCACGAGGACACTCTGGAAACCGTCACCGTGACCTCTAACCGTCGCCATGACCTCCGGTCGTCACCGTGACCTCCAGTCCGCAGCAGACGGTGGTCTGCGAGCATGCAACACTTTGTGTAAAATGCATTTACACTGTTAAGGGTTTACTGTGTTTTCTCAGCCTGCAGAATATTCTCAACAGTTAAATGATGTTAAAGTCTGATGTCATGTTCCCCCCCCCTCCCCCCGCTACCTGTTCAGAGGAGGTGTGTTAGCGGACAGAGGGACTGTTAATGTGAGAACAGATGGGCTCCTCTCCCTCTCCACGTGCACCGCCAGGCTCGGTGAGAGGCCGAGGCACCGTACGGCGTCTGTTACTGACGTGTGCTTTTATTCCATCTGAATTGGGAGAGTGATCAGAGAGAGCTGAGCGTCTGTCACAACCAGACTCTGGCTGACCTGATCCACGTGGAGAGGTCACGTGACCTCCAGGGCCAAGGGTCGGTATCACTATGGTTTCTATTCATTTCGTGTATGTATATATAAATCTATTTGTGTGTTTATATTCAGTATAGAACATACACACAGGATCAGCACAGCCAACGTGTGCTGTGGTTGGAACTCAGCCGTCAGCTGTGGTTTGCTGTACACTGGAGAAAAAGAGATGTACTATTCAGTTTCCCTACATGAATTTAATCAGTGATAAACGTTTTAAAGGAATAAATATTTGACACATAATGACCTGATCTCATGGTCTGAACTCTGTTTTAAACCTCTGTCTTTTTCTGTTGTTGCTTTCTGTGAATAAACTAGCCTGGGAGGAAGAGAGTGCTCTGGTCTCTGGAAGCTGTACGTCCGTCCGTACGTCTGTCTGTCCACCTGTATGTCTGTATGTCTGTATGTCTGTATGTCGGTCTGTCGGTCTGTCGGTCTGTACGTCTATCTGTCTCTGTCTGTCTGTGTGTCTGTACGTCTATCTGTCTCTGTCTGTCTGTCTGTCTGTACGTCTGTCTGTCTTTGTCTGTCTGTCTGTACGTCCGTCTGTCTGTCTCTCTGTACCTCTACGTCTGTCTGTACGTCTCTTTGTCTGTACGTCTGTCTGTCTCTCTGTCTCTGTCTGTACGTCTGTCTGTCCACCTGTATGTCTGTATGTCCTTCTGTTGGTCTGTACATCTGTTTGTCTGTCTCTGTCTGTCTGTACGTCTGTTTATCTGTCTGTCTGTCAATTCAATTCAAATGGCTTTATTGGCATGATGTAACACTGCACATGTTGCCAAAGCATATTCAAATGATGATTTTTTTTAACAATAATTACATTCATAACTCTCACTGTCTCTCTGTGCGTCTATTTGTCTGTCTGTACGTCTGTGTGTCTGTCTGTACGTCCGTCTGTCTGTGTGTCTCTCTCTCTCTGTGCGTCTGTACGTCTGTGTGTCTCTCTGTGTGTCTGTCTGTCTGTAAAACAGAGGTGTAAAGACAGAAATCAAACTTTAAATATTGGACACTTGTATTTAAAATACCAGCAGTGGTGGTATTTAAGTATTCACATATTTACTTATGTAAAAGTAATAATACCACAGTGTAAAATACTCATATATTAAAAGTAGAATTACAAAAGTATTAGCATCAATAGTAAAAGTAGTTTTGTGTTCTGCTAGTGTCCTCATCACTACTTGTAGCATGAGGCGTTTCCTGCAGCCCAATCGGGTTGCACAGGTAGTCCAGCTCTTCCAGGATGACACATCCATACGTGCAGTCACAAGAAGGTTTGCTGTGTCTCCCAGCACAGTCTCAAGAGCACGGAGGAGATACCAGGCGACCGGCCCTTACACGAGGAGGGCTGGACGGGGCCATAGGGCATCGACCCAGCAGCAGGACCGGTATCTACTAGACTACTAGAACATGTTAACATGCTGTAATGTTAAAAACAACTTGATTTTCTTCATACTGTCGACCTGAATCTGCCTGCATTTACCATCTGTCCTAAATGCTCTGTTTTAGCGCATTCCGACGGAATTGCAACAGAATTGCGTTGCTAGGCAACAGCTTCGGTCTATGTGTACTTCCTATCAGCTGATGTCATTCACATCCACTGCAACCAGGAATAAACTGGGACACATTTAGAATGTTTACGTTTAAATATATATATATATAGATATATATATCTATATATATATATATTATATATATAACATATATATATAATATATATATATATTATATGAGCATAATATGAGCAGCAAAGGAGCCAAAAACTAGCTGGATTTAAAGGGACTGTTTGTAAGAATCAGAAATGTCTTGTTAACAGCGACACCTATGGCCGTTAAGTCAACTAAAATCAGCGTCCTATTGCTCGTGCTCGCTCTACATAGACATGAACAAGCATCGCTCAAAACAGTGAGGCGACACACGTCAGCTAAAAGCACAATATCACTCTATATTTCAGTTGCTTGGCAGTAATGTTAGCTGACCAGACGAAGGTCTCTCCATGAATCAATGTTGATCCTAGTGTTGGCTTTTCCTGCCTCAGCCTCCCGACCGCGGCCGGAGGGAACGGGGGAGACACCGGAGTTTTAGTCGGAGACGATAACGTTTCTCTCTGCGGAGCCCCGTCACTTCACAAGACACGGGAAACCTCTGTTGGTCTGGAGGAGCTGCAGCAGTTATTTCTGCACAAACGTCCACTGTACATTCACTAGATATTCTCAGAGCTAAACTAACTCTTCTGCAGTGTGGAGTGAGCAGCATGCACGTGAGAGTGGAGCTCGTGAGAACGAGCGTGGTGTGTGAGTGAAGGCAGGCAGAGGAGCAGAGTACAGCAGAGACTCCGGCCCTGGAGACCAAAGCTACGGTCTCCCCCGCGTCCTCCAACCGCGGCCAACACTGTTTAACAGACAGGCTTAACTAGATACAACCAAGAGGTTTTGGTGCTTCCGTATAGTTTGTGTTAGGAGTCCGACCCGCAATGATTTATACATGTAAGAAGTTACAAACAGTACCTTTAACAACAAGGCCCTGCTGGAGGTGTGCTAATCCCTGATCCATGGACCACAAGGCCCTGCTGGAGGTGTGCTGATCCTGGAGCAGGTGGAGAACTGGATTCTGGTTCCTCTTGGACCTTTTTTGGATCGTATCGTGGTCTCTTCTCCTTTCTTGGTAAGTCAAGTCTGTTATTTTCTGACTCTCTCCAGACTTCTTCTTCTTCTCTCCAAACCCCCCCAACACTTAAACCCTCACACTGAACTAAAAACACCTTAAACACCTTTATCTGCAGTCTTCCTCTAATGAGGATTTATGATTAAAGCTGCAGTAGGCAGTATATTTTTGGCATCACTGGGCAAAAATTCCATAATAACCTTTCAGCATATTGTAATTCAATTGTTCTGAGAGAAAACAAGACTTATGCTCCTCCTCATGTCTCTGTTTTCAGGCTTTAGAACATCTAGCCCGTGACGGGAGACTTTGGCCAATCACAGGTAATTCCAGAGAGAGAGCGTTCCTATTGGCTTTGCTCCGGGTGGTGGGTAGTGCTTTGTATTTCCTCAACAGATCTCAACATGGGTCACAAACTTTCTCATTTTACTGCTAAACAGTACACTACAAGATGTTTCTGAAAACATCTGAGGAGAGAAATAGACATTACAGTAACAGAATATTGATTCATATTTGATCAGCGCTGCCTAGTTTGACCGTTTGACCGGAGTTCGCGAGTGATTGACAGCCGGCTCTCATAGACGGCAGCTGGACAGCAGACCTCAGATCAGCTCTTACTGCTTCTTTTCCTCCGGTCTGTGAAATCTTGCAGATGCCGTTAGGAGCACCAGAGGACACCGGAGGACACAGGGGAACATGATTTTTTTAGGTTACCTGTTTCATGTACTACTGTCAGGATATAGTGACCGTTTTATAAAAATAACTTGTTTTAATCATATTTGCTCCAATCTCGCCTACTGATGCTTTAATGATTAGTGATTGAAGGATATCTGTTTTTCTTAGTTGGACTATGGATTTGAGTTTTATGTTATGTGTGTAAAATAGTTTTGAGTGTGAACCGTACCTTTTTGATTTGATTAGATTCTATCTGTGTTAAATACAGCCAGATATAACTAAATAAAATGAAGTGATGGTTTGTGTTATTATTATATTCTACTGGTAGTTTAATCTATAATCATACACCATAATTTATTATTATTATGTACTGCTGGTAGTTTAATTTATAATCTAATATCACCATGAAAACGCCCTCTGTGCTCTACTGGATGTAGACTAGGCACGTGAAGTGCATTATCATCATACTGTCGGAGATGTGTCGCTGTTTTTGTTCCGCTGCTTTGCACGGAGCTGACACCCGACCGCCTGTTCTCTGTCCTCCCCGCTCTCTGAAGCTCTGTCCCCCTACAGGCTGTTCTCTGTCCTCCGGCTCTCTGTAGCTCTGTCCCCCTACAGGCTGTTCTCTGTCCTCCGGCTCTCTGGAGCTCTGTCCCTCTACAGGCTGTTCTCTGTCCTCCGGCTCTCTGGAGCTCTGTCCCTCTACAGGCTGTTCTCTGTCCTCCCGGCTCTCTGGAGCTCTGTCCCCCTACAGGCTGTTCTCTGTCCTCCCCGCTCTCTGGAGCTCTGTCCCCCTACAGGCTGTTCTCTGTCCTCTGGCTCTCTGGAGCTCTATCCCCCTACAGGCTGTTGTCTGTCCTCCCCGCTCTCTGGAGCTCTGTCCTCCTACAAGCTGTTGTCTGTCCTTCCCGCTCTCTGGAGCTCTGTCCTCCTACAGGCTGTTGTCTGTCCTCCCCGCTCTCTGGAGCTCTGTCCTCCTACAGGCTGTTGTCTGTCCTCCCCGCTCTCCGGAACTCTGTCCCTCTACAGGCTGTTCTCTGTTCTCCGGCTCTCTGGAGCTCTGTCCCCCTACAGGCTGTTCTCTGTCCTCCCGGCTCTCTGGAGCTCTGTCCCCCTACAGGCTGTTCTCTGTCCTCCCCGCTCTCTGGAGCTCTGTCCCCCTACAGGCTGTTGTCTGTCCTCCGGCTCTCTGGAGCTCTGTCCTCCTACAGGCTGTTCTCTGTCCTCCCCGCTCTCTGGAGCTCTGTCCTCCTACAGGCTGTTCTCTGTCCTCCCGGCTCTCTGGAGCTCTGTCCCCCTACAAGCTGTTGTCTGTCCTCCCGGCTCTCTGGAGCTCTGTCCCCCCTACAAGCTGTTGTCTGTCCTCCTACAGGCTGTTGTCTGTCCTCCCGGCTCTCTGGAGCTCTGTCCCCCTACAAGCTGTTGTCTGTCCTCCCGGCTCTCTGGAGCTCTGTCCCCGTACAGGCTGTTTTCTGGCAAAAGCAGCGGTGCCGGTCCCTGGGGACCGGCGGTACAATAACCGTTTATTTTGATGTTAATACAACGTAACAGAATGAACAAATATGTAGGATATTACTCCTGACATTCCTGTAATATTAGGTCACAACGTCTGCTGTATTAGCCGTGTGTTTACTACGTGTTTATTTACATATAGAGCGGGGAAGTGAGATCAGATCACGTGGTCACTGGAGATGCATGTGGAGACGCATTCTTATGCCAGGTGTGAACAGACGTACTTAAAGCTGTCCACTTGTGATCGGATCACTGAGGACGCATGTTAATACCAGGTGGTGTGAACAGGGCCTCAGAGGACCACTGAAGTTATTACAATTCATCCTGAAGGCTTTTACCAAGTTTCATCCAGTAGATGTTGAGACGTTTCACTCAGAACCACAAAGGTACATTTTTAGTTTATAAAAGTGTACTTTAAGTGTAAGAATAGTAAACATTGAGTATAGAACTACTTTAAGTATTTAAGTCTTATGTTGTGCTGCAACTATAGTATACAAATAGTTTACTAGTTTTATACTTGTAAGTGTACTACTTCAATACTTCTTGGGACTAAATAGGCTCACTTTTTAGTTTATAAAAGAATACTTTAAGTGTAAGTATTGATAGTTTACTATTTTTATACTGGTAGCCCACTTTATAGTTTATGAAAGTGCTCTTTAAAGTATATTCAGTAAACTACTAGTTAAATAGTTTTTATACTACAAGTATACTAACTTATACTTTAGTATAAGATGAAGTATATCTTGATCAAAAGATTAAGTAAAAGTATAAGCCAAGTATACTTAGACTTTTATGTATACTTGTCAGTATGAGCCAAGTATACTTTAGTTTACTTTCTATGTACTTATCAGAGATATACTTAACAAAATTATACTTAAGTATACTCTCTTATGCCGTCGTATTATCGGTCTGAGCTTCTGACTGCTGCTCATCAGTCGGCTGGTTGTTTGTCCTCATCGTGCAGGTAGAGACATTTAATAGAGACCTATAATAGAGACATACAGTATAATAGACCTATGATAGAAACATACAGTACAATAAAGACCTATGATAGAGACGTACAGTATAATAGAGACCTATGATAGAGACATACAGTATAATAGAGACCTATGATAGAGACATACAGTATAATAGAGACCTATGATAGAGACATACAGTATAATAGAGACCTATAAAACTTCTGTAGTACAAACAGCATGTCCTGAACGGTTTGTTGGGTCCCTTCTAGCTGCCACCACTCTACTCTCAGCAGATGTTCTCATGTTTCAGCATCAGCAGCTCATCTCATCTGCGGAGGAAAACATCTGTATTTCAAGGACCAGTCAGGGGACACCAGCTGATTGTAAAGTATTTATTTGTACAAAAAGATGCTAAGAAAATTGCATGATAAATATTCTGGATAGTTTGAAGCATTGTGTGAGTGAAACGGTGGCGTTAGTTAGTCGGTGGAGAATGGAAGCTCTGACACGGAGCACGATGAGCCCACCGACAGCACCGACGTCCAACACCACATCCGACCAACGAGCAACAGGAAACACACTGGATGAAGTCCATCTGACAGTCTGAAGTCTGTCTGTCAGTGCAACACATCTGGATGGTTACCATACACACACACGCACGCACGCACGCACGCACGCACGCACGCACGCACGCACGCACGCACGCACACACACACACACACACACACACACACACACACACACACACACACACACACACACACACACACAGCTGCAGACGGACTTTTGAAAATGCTTTTAAAATTAAAAAATGAATGAGTTCAGTCTACACAGTGTCTTCAACAATACAAACAAACAGTAATAATCAGGACATGATGTGGACACATCAGGACACGATGTGGACACATCAGGGCACGATGTGGACACATCAGGGCACGATGTGGACACATCAGGGCACGATGTGGACACATCAGGACACGATGTGGACACATCAGGGCACGATCTGGACACATCAGGGCACGATGTGGACACATCAGGGCACGATGTGGACACATCAGGTCACGATGGCGACACATCAGGACACGATGTGGACACATCAGGACACGATGACAACACATCAGGACACGATGACAACACATCAGGACATGTTACAGCGTCTTGTTTTCCTATCGGATATGTGACATGACGTGAGACAGGTTACCGTGTTACCACGTGGTTCTGGCAGCAGAGACTGGCGTTTAATCCGAGCTGCTGCAGCCAATCAGTCGATGGAACGACAGACACACGGACGTGACCGTTCACACCTCTTTCTGACAGCAGCAGTGAAGGAACTTTCTAATAAGGCACCCTTTATTCAGACTTCAACACATACATACATCTTTAACTGAAGCCTGGCAGCTTCTGGGGTTCTTTGTGAGTTCAGATGATCGCTGGACCGCTCTCTCTCTCTGTCTCTCTCTCTCTCTGTCTCTCTCTCTCTCTCTCTCTGTCTCTCTTCTGTTTATTTAGTCTCTCTACGTTACTGTGTTCTGGTTACTTTATGGGTTTAGATAAATGACCTTTGGCTTATTTTAAGGTTGATTTTAGGAGGAAATCACATGATGTGTTTTTTGATACCCATCTCCTCCTGTTTCTCTGGTACTCGTTTTTAGTGCTGCCTGTCTCGGCCAACACGCTCTGGAGAAACAGATCGTTAATATCGATGAGCTACGGAAGCCCTGAGAGGCCAGAGAGAAAACACAACGTCTGGTGATCTAAATGCTTTTCTCTCCTGTGTTTAGAAGAAAAGGCTTTACTCGGTCAGATAATAATTGTTTTAGCTCTTTAACTCATCAGGAAGTCTCTTCCAATGAATCGTTTGACCTCTGACCTCTGACCACCTGGAAAAGGTCTACAGATCATTTAGAGCTAAATTAATTTATTATCAATGTATTTACACGTGCAGATTTTTGTCTAGCCTATTGTAATTAATGACTCATTAACATTTATATTTTCAGATTACGTACTAACTTTTGCTGTTGCTTTGTTATAAATAGAGAAAGTCTTTATTAATTAATTCCGTCTTTACGAGGGACTACCAAGGCTAACGAAGGACTACCAAGGCTTAGTGACAAAGTGGCAGCCAACGCACGGGCATCAATCACAGGGACGTCCCACACCAACACACATGGACGTACTGAGGAGAGATGCTGGACAGTGCTGGCGAGCTAGCCAGATGTATGGTGGACTGAGACAGCTGGAAGCTCCGCTTGAAAGCCCGTCTGAGGACGACCCAATGACATCAGTTCCGATAGTTGTATTATCACTCTTTTACATCCACTGCTATTGATTTTGTGTTATTAGTCCTACTTGTATTAGTTATTACAGCTGCAGGGCTATTATTGTGGTTGCTTCTCTCTCTCTCTCTCTCTCTCTCTCTCTCTCTCTCTCTCTCTCTATCTATCTATCCCCCCAGCCGCTCTATATATAAAGCGTCTTGAGATAACTTCTGTTGTGATTTGACGCTATATAAAAATAAATTGAATTGAATTGAATTGAATGAATGATTTATTAACATGTCTACCAGCAGACTAACGTTTACCCCGTTGGTACCGACTATTAAAGGAACAGTTTTCATTTTTAGGTGGGTTTAGATGAGAGGATCAGCTGGTCCCAGTCTGTGGACTAAGCTAAACGAACTGGTTGCTGGCTGTAGTCTGCTGTTTAATAGGCAGACCTGAGAGGTTATAAGCTGTTTATAAAGGCTGACTTATCAGGAAGTTGTACCAAGAACTGAATCATCAGTTTATGGGGCGCTATTGGATTAATGACTGAGATTCACATGGAGTACTAGTACTAGTAGTAGAAGTACTCGTGGATCTCGTGCCAGCTCTACGACAGGACACACCTGAACACCTGAACAGTCAAAGAGACAAACAGATGAGTGATGATGTCCAGCTCACACACACTGAAGTAACAACGTACACGTATATATCTCTCTCTAAAAAAAGATTTTCATTCAAAAAGTTATGCATTTTTTCTTATAAATATAACGATTTTGTCTAAACCTATTAGACGTTTTATAAAAAAATCATTCTTTGGGTTGATCCTTCCCAACGACCAGCTGAGTTGACCAGAAGACATCTGCATAGGTTAGCACAGCTGCATGAGGCAGGCGGCCAAACACAGACAGACATGAGACATCACTGTCAGTCATTCAGCTCGTATACTGGATTTAATAATGTGTCAGCTAAAGAACCAAAGTATACTGTGTCTCTGATGGAGTCAGCTAGAGGATGCTAAAGGAAGCTAAAGGAAGCCCGCCAGCTAAAGAACCAAAGTGCCCATGAAGTGTTGAAGCAGTGAGGATGGAGGTAGACCAACTTTTCTATTAGAACTGAACCTCAGCTCACCGGCCCTCCAATCAAACTCAACCTTCTATGTAGTTCTTCCTCCTTCTCAAGCTGATGTAAACATGTTTTAATTTTTTATTTGGTCAACTAGGAAGATGACTGACATCATGAGGACAATGTTGGACAGTGTCTTTTTCTTTTACAAATATTGTAAATGTATAACGTGATGATGATATCAGCTGGACGGACGTCGTCACTGACTTCAGAGGTTTATTCAGATGTTAAGGTGAGTTCACCACAGACCCTCAGGATCCACTATAAAGAGCTGCTCAGGCTTCAGTCGGTTTTACTGCAGCGTGAAACATAAAAACTGGACCATGGACCATGGTCATATGTCTCATTAATTCTGCGAACAAACAGGAGGACACTTTTAAAGGTCATAAAGTTCAGTTTACTGGTGATGGGAATATTTCTCAGCAAACTGAGGAAAGGATCTGAACTCCAATACTGGATCTGAAGACCAATATTGACTCTTCTTCTTGCTGATTTGGTCTCTGTGTTGTTATCTGTGTCTTTAGCTGCTTTAGATGCTCCACTATATTCACAAGCTAGATACTAACGGAGTCTGTCTCCTGCTGAGCAGATAGAGAACAGTCAGTTATTCAGGAAACAGTAAAAAGAGCTAAAAGAGACTCTGTAGAGCTAAAAGAGGCTCCGTAGAGCTGAGGAGGATCATCCTCCATGACTGACCCCTTTCACATCACACACGGTTGCCATACATATACTATGCTTTAATAATAGATCTATTGCTGTGATTGGAGATTTGGTTCTGGCCCGTTGAACCATGGTGGATCCTCTCTGCTGGCAGTAAGATCATTTGATTTGATAATATAGAGATACGGAGCACCCTGAGGTCCTGATCCATGAACATCCTCTGAACAGCTGAATAAACCTGAGATGACATGAAGGCCGAGGTGCAGCATTATAACACCCAGCATCTATCCTCATCTTCTCCCACCACACCCAACATCTATCCTCATCTTCTCCGACTACACCCAGCATCTATCCTCATCTTCTCCCACCACACCCAGCATCTATCCTCATCTTCTCCCACCACACCCAGCATCTATCCTCATCTTCTCCCACTACACCCAGTATCTATCCTCATCTTCTCCCACCACACCCAGCATCTATCCTTATCTTCTCCCACCACACCCAGCATCTATCCTCATCTTCTCCCACCACACCCAGCATCTATCCTCATCTTCTCCCACTACACCCAGTATCTATCCTCATCTTCTCCCACCACACCCAGCATCTATCCTCATCTTCTCCCACTACACCCAGTATCTATCCTCATCTTCTCCCACCACACCCAGCATCTATCCTCATCTTCTCCCACCACACCCAGTATCTATCCTCATCTTCTCCCACTACACCCAGCATCTATCCTCATCTTCTCCCACTACACCCAGCATCTATCCTCATCTTCTCCCACTACACCCGGCATCTAACCCAGTTAGATCTGTCCGATCACTACTGGGATGCGTACAGTACCAGTTAGGACCAGTGAGGACAGCATTGGCAGTGGGCTAGTAGAGATGTAGATGGTTGTAGGCACTACAGGAGACCTTCCTTCCTTCCTGACCCTGTTCATCTTCTATGACCTTATATTTCTACCTGTCAGCAGTCATAGAGAGGAGTAATGGGACGGATAAAGTGCATAATGACCGCCCCCCCCCCCCCACGCTGCCCGTCTTTGGCGGAGTTGGGGTTACCATTACCGTGATGTCTGTCTCTGTCTGTCTGCTGTCTCAGGACCAGTCCAACGGGGCTCAGTTCTTTTTGAAAAAAGAGAAAAGTCTCTTGTCCCTGTCGGAGATGCGCTGAGCTCGTCTGGACGACTGACCGCCGTGCGCCCTCGACGACCCTGAAAGCGAGGGAGGGGCCGAGCGCCACTCGTCCTGGTACTTGTCCATCAACTGCTGGTCAATCACTCGGTGCATATCATCCTAAAGCCGGGGACGGAGACGAGAATGAGAGACAGACAGGAGACAGGGCGAATACTGGTTCTGGGGAGATCAGACTCATTGATCATGTTACCTGTCAGGTATTGATCACACCTGTCGTCCCTGCTCATCATGGGTAGTTTACCTCATCCTACCTGCCTCATGTTTATTTTTATTATTTAGGAATATGTGCATAGTAAGGGCACAACATTTTAATCTAAGAAATAGATTTATAATGTCACGTCACATTAATTCATTATGAATTAATTAATATTTCATAAATAATGAATTGAACTGGTTGGAGGTTCGATCCCCGGCTCATCCAACCAATTCAATGACATGAGCAGAAACCAGCTGGAGCTCAGTCAGAACCCTGGAGTTCTGGGTTCTGGATCAGAACCAGACAATGGCTTCATCCAAATTCATATACTACTCACTACATACTCAACATGTGTACTATCGGTCAACACACTTTTGTGTGAATAAACAGTAGTTTGTATCTTTTCAGACGCACTGAGCAGTAATTTACGTCGTCACTTCCTGAGAGTGTCCTCGCCGGTTGGAGACGTGTAACCATGGTAACCACGGTAACCCGTACCAACCTCGTGTAACCAAAACTACGGTTTGTGATGATCATAAAATCTGAACTAATATCACGCCTATCAAAGTAAAATCTTATACTTACAGAGAGCTGTCCGTCAACGTCTGTTATGATCTTTGTCGTCCCTAGCGCATTGCATTGTGGGATATTTATGCTGCTTGTAGTGACCAGTGTTGTATACTGTAATATTTAAATAGTATGCAGTTTGCATACTATTAGTTTCATACTGAGGTTTCAGACGAACTAAAATATCTCACATACTGTTTTAGCTACTAAAGAACATGTTAGTGGAATTTAGGACGCAACCAAAGAGAGAGCAGTGGCCGACGGGCATCTCAGCCATATTCATATACACTGATCAGCCATAACATTCAGACCACTGACAGGTGAGGTGAATAACATTGATTATCTGGTTACCATGGCACCTGGCAGTGGGGGGGAACATTTTGAACTTTGAACTTTGTGTTGGAAGCAGAAAAAATGGGCCAGCGTAAGGATGTGAGTGACTTTGACGAGAACCAGATAGTACTGGCTAGACGACTGGGTCAGAGCATCTCCAGAACTGCAGCTCTTGTGGGATGTTCCCGGTCTGCAGTGGTCAGGACCTACTAAAAGTGGTCCAAGGAAGGAGAACTGGTGAACCGGTGACAGGGTCAGACCCGAGGGTCATTGATGCACGTGGGGAGCGAAGGCTGGCCCGTGTTGTCCGATCCAATAGAAGAGCTACTGGAGCTAAAACTGCTGAAAAACGTTTGTTGCGTATGGGGCTGCGTAGCCGCAGGCGGTCAGGGTGCCCATGCTGACCTAATGTTATAGCTGATCGGTGCATATTTATATGATTCCATAACCTCACAGCTTGTTCTGAGATGAAGCGATATCTCACCTGTCTACCTGCTGTCCCTGTTCCCTCTCTCATTTGTTTATTTCAATATCTTTTGGAGCATGAGGAGCTATGATTCAGTCGTTCACACAAACATTCGAGCAAACTCTGAAAAACCTTCATCCTTTAAGTGTTTTCAGCGTTCCTATCGTGTTAATCATGTTTGACCCAGTGAGGGGAACCACAGTTCTAAACTGCACCAAGCCTCGTCTTATGATCTTATGATCTTATCCAGTGGATGGAGTCATGTTGGTTGTTAGTAGCTGCTGAGAGAGGTGACGCCACCAGGGGGCTCTGCTGCAGCTGCTTCATGTGTTAGTGATGATATGAATATGAATGCAGGCTTCTCCTCAGTGAATGTTGCTGTTTCTATTTTATCACTCGACAGTAGCACTAACAGAACCAAGCAGCACCAGGCTTTATGATAGGTCAGGGATGTGGGGGTGTTTTGGCGTCTGTGTGCTCGTCTCTCAACAGGTCAGCTGACCAGAGGGGTACAGGTGTATGGAGAGAGGAGACAGAGACGGGTGGACAGGTGGACAGGTGGACAGACAGGGTGGTGGGTTCGGATGGGTCTCTGTGCTGGTTATAATGGGATGGGCATTTCTCCTGTGGCATGGAATGGCTCAGCATGGCGTAGTGGGGTGATGGCACAGCTCGGGCTCACCTCTAAGGCAGGAGGGGGGGTACCACAGGGGAAGGAGGGGTGGTACGGAAGCTGAGAAAGGCCACTAGATCAGAAACCACAAGAGCCAAACAGTAAAGAGCCCTGAGGAGGCAAACTGTGGATCAGGGAGGAGAGAGAGGAAACAGCTGCTAGTTACGGGTGAGGGAGGGGGGGACACCTTAGACATATATACATAGAAATGTAGACGTAGACACCGCATTGACTCCTGGATTGTACGCCAACTTGGGCGCCATATTGGACCGGGCAAGACTGGCCTGTGACCCTATACTAGTGAACGGGGGAGCTGCCGTTTTCCTGGATAAAAAGCACTATAACGTCTACATTTCTCAACTCATTATTATATTAAAGGGTTTATGATCTACGAGGAGTAACGTTAAGTTAACGTTCCAGGTGTCAATGCGGCGTCTATGTGTATATGTCTATGGGGACACACCTTCAGAGGTTAATTGAGTGGTTTAGTGTACGCACACAGATTCTACAAGTGTTCAAATATATTATACAGGATAACAATCCAGAAACTACATTTAAACAGCAGTTTTAGTTATGTAACAACCTTTAAACATAGCTGTTAAATGACCTACTAAAGGACTGTTTCACTAAAATGTAGCTGGTGACCTTTGACCCACCTGCCAAGCCTCCAGCTGCTGCGACAGGTTGAGCTTCTGCTGGATGGCGTCCAGCAGCTGGCTGTTCAGAGACATGATGTCTATTTTACACTTGGCCAGCTCCATCTCCACCGCTTTCTTCCTGCAACACACACACATGCACGCACGCACGCACACGCGCGCGCGCGCACACACACACACACACACACACACACACACACACACACACACACACACACACACACACACACACACACACACACACACACACACACACACACACACACTAGTGACATCATGAACATCGTGACATCATGAAGGAGATGGACATGGTGATGAATGGAGAAGAACTCTCTAAAGCAGGGGTCTTCAACGTTTTTCAGGCCAAGGACCCCCAAACTGATGGAGAGATGGAGCAGGGACCCCCTACTATATATCCATCCATCCATCTGCAATACTACTACTACTACCATCTGCTACTATATATATTGTATAAAATTGTGTTTTATATTAAACTGGGCCTAGTGCCATGTATAAATGTACCTTGTTATTGTGCATTCAATACTAAGCTATTCAAATAATACGGTTCAGGTTCATATATTCATGTTTTTATTTTAAACATGTGCAAGGTGCAGTGAGTGGCCATGCCACTGCCATTTATAAACATACCTTGTTAACTGATACCAATGCCAATATCAACAATGTCTGTCAATTGCATGATGTTCGCTACAATATGTTGGATTCATGTTAATGTGTATCTAAAAACATTTAAATTTGTGGGGGGAAAATTTTTGGGGGGAATAAAAAAAAAAGAAAGTCTAATCAACCGAAAATTAATATAAAATAATAAAAATAAATAATAATAATAAAAAAAAAAATAATAATGAGGAAATTTCGCGACCCCTCCTGCAGTGCTTCCGCAGACCCCCTAGGGGTCGCGGACCCCCTGTTGAAGACCTCTGCTCTAAAGGGAATAGTTCCCCAAAGAGTTAGATGAGAGGATTGGTCAGCAGCAGCCAGTTAGCTTAGCTTAGCATAAAGACTGGAGGCGGGGGGAAACAGCTAGCCTGCCCCTGTTCACTAGTGGTTATACAGGGCTTATATATGTGTGAAAGCAGAGACCAATAACCTGTATCAGCTGGATGTCTCTTAACTTTCTCCACTTAAACCAAACCAGAGCTCTTTTAACTGGACCTGATAACTTTGCCACTGCAGTTGATCAGTTTATTGATCCATTCAATCAAATATCAATCAATCACTCAGAATCTTGGAATCATCTTTGACCGGTATATGATACATGATGATGATGATGATGTATATATTGAGTACAGTGTTAATATCACTAATAGGAACTGTAAGTAGCAGACCGGGGTTGTGATAAACTGGACTTTAAACGTGACATTATATTGATGATTATGATGCTGATCACATCAGATCATTATATTGATGATCTGATGCTGATCACATCAGATCATTATGTTGATGATCTGATGCTGATCACATCAGATCATTATATTGATGATTATGATGATGATCCCATCAGATCATTATATTGATGATTATGATGATGATCACATCAGATCATTATATTGATGATTATGATGATGATCACATCAGATCATTATATTGATGAAGAAGAGTGTATGATGTGATGTCCTACTTGGCTATGGCGTCGTCTCGGTCTCTGATAGCAGTCTGGAGCTGCTCGCTAGGTTCTTGGACCTCAGCCATCGTCCTCATCCTCTCGTTGTCCTCCTGCAGAGAGCACGTCTCTACAGAGAGCAGCGCCACCTGCAGGTCACATGACACAATGACACACAGGAGTCAGACGCAGGCCTCACAAATCCAGTCTGTAATCCAGTCTCTCAAGTCCACGTTATGCCAAGGGAGACTGATGTTGAGTTAGACCCGGTTCAGCAGAGCAGGAGAACAACTGACCCTTAATTTATATAAATCATGTCAGATGGTTCTTAAACCCACAGGGGAGAGAGAGAGAGAGAGAGAGACAGGGAGAGAGAGAGAGAGAGAGAGAGAGAGAGAGAGAGAGAATGTTATTACCAACATTTCTTTTTCAAGAATGCTATAAAAAAGTGATGGACTCAACCACTTTATTTTTTCCTCTGTTTTTATTCATCCATTACTCAACTAAAACAAAGCATAAAACACTGAAGTTAGACGAAACCAAGCTTTTAAGATGACAACGTCGTCAACAAATATACTTTTAGGTGCAGGAAAAATGATGTTACAAAGCAGCGAATGAAGATGAAATGCCAAGTTAAATCCAACTGCCTTCTTTTTAAGAAAGAAAATGGATAATTTCATTTAAAAATCATCTCCTCCTCATGTAGCAGCTCTCAGTTGTGCAGGTGAACAGATGTGTTACCTGATTGTGCAGCTTTAGCACCTCGTCCTCATTGCTGTGTGTTTTGTCCTGCTCGGCTTCGTACAGCTCTCTGACTTCCCTCAGCTCCTCTCCCAGCTTCCTCACCTGCTCCTCCAGAGCCTCCTCCAGAGCCTCCTCATCGCTGCGCCGCGAGCCCTACGACACGACACACAGTCAGTGTATGGGTTATCAGTGACAACAGGTCCACAGAGGCTCCACCCACTCACCTACCCCTCTTTAAAACACCTGCTTTCACTTTCTCTTTAGGTCACACTTTATGTTACGGCTCATTATAAACTGTCATGAAAGGAATTGATGTGTGTACATTTTTTAAGATTATTTTTGGGGCTTTTTATGCGAGAGAGAGAGAGACAGTGATAGTTATGAAAGGGAGAGAGAGGGGATGACATGCAGCAAAGGGCCACAAGTCCAATTTGAACCCTGGGCCGCTGTAGTAAGGACTGAGCCTTGGTACGTGGGGCGCCTGCTTTACCAGGTGAGCTACCAGGGTGCCCGGGTGTACATACTTTATAAATTTGATGGTTGGTTTACAAAAGTGTTATTTTAATGCTTTCTGTTTTAATCTTTTTTCTTTATCTTACTGTGCCTGGTAACCCCCCGGACAGTGGGGGGTTGGGTGTACAGCGGCAGTTGTGAATGAACAAATCACACCATGAAAACCGTCCAACTTCATTAGTCCAGATCTGGTGATTACTGAGTCAATCAGATGGTTAAAGTGACATCAGCATCACTATAAGTGACTTTATACTCCCTCCGATGTCTCTAATAATAATAATAATAATAATAATAATAATAATAATATCAGATTACAGAGTTGTTCCAGGAGATCAGTAGAGCCTGACCCGAGGCCTCGCCTCATGGTGTTAAAAAGAGGTGACGGTGTTGACGGTGCTGAGCGGTACATTACCGTGGACTCGTTGCCGTCCAGCAGATTCTGTGTGAGCCTCCGTAGCTCCAGCAGGCCGGTGTGGAGGCTCCCTGTAGGCACATCCTTGGCTGAGGACGTCTCCGAGGACTCGTCCATGGAAGAGTCGGTGGACAGAGCCGAGTCGGTGACGTCGTTTCCCCGGAGATGGGAGCAGAGCGAGCGGACCTCACAGTAGGCCTCCCACAGCTGGAGACGCAGCTAAAGAGAGGAGAGCAGGGTGGGGGGAGGGGGGGAGAGTTTAGAGAAGCTGTGTTGGTGGTGTTAGTGGTGTTGGTGATATTGGTGGTGTTGGTGGTGGTGTGTGTGGTGTTGGTGGTGTTGGTGGTGTGTGTGGTGTTTGTGGTGTTTGTGGTGTTGGTGGTATTAGTGGTGTTAGTGGTGTTGGTGGTGTTGGTGGTGTTAGTGGTGTTGGTGGTGTTGGTGGTGTTAGTAGTGTTGGTGGTGTTAGTGGTGTCTACTGTCCTACTGGGACTACCTGCTCCCTCTCCTGCTCCTGCTCCTCCTGCTCCATGCTCTGCTCGATCTCACACAGCAGGCTGGACGGGTGGGGGGTGAGGCTGTGGAGGCTGTGCTCCTCCGTCAGCTCCTCCAGCCGGGCACTCAGCTGCCGGTGGGACCCCTGAACCTCCTGCAGCTCCAGCTGGCTCTGCCGTAACTGGACACAACACAGCAGTGACTTTACAGTGCAGAGTAAGAACCTGATGGTCAGCTATGATGATAATGCTGGTGTGTCTACACAACAACAGCTGACAGCAGAAGGTCATTTCCTCAGAGGTCAGATGTATTCACTGTACCTGTAGGTCCTTCTGGTGTGACTGCCTCTCCAACATCAGAGTCCTCTCTCGGAGGTCGTCCACCGTATTCTGCAGCAGCTCGTTCTCCTCCAGCATGGCGTGAACCCGTCGCTCCAGCTCCACCTTCCTCTCCGACAGCATCTTAATCTAACGGGTCAAACGGCACCAATTAGTTCCTGCGCCGAGGGGAAGAGGCCCTGATTGGATAAACTGAGGATGTGGATATTGGATAGTGAACCGATGGGCAGCTATGGACCTGCTTAAATGCCAGATTCTGACTGTGATTCAAGCTGGGCTCTACACTAGATTAAACAGTACTCCCACTGGCCTAAAGAATGTGTGTTGCCTAGCACGGCGTACGCGTCCGTTTCCACCCTTGTCTTCAGGAATGTCTTGGTGATATGTTAGCGTCTGCTATCAGCTTACTCCTGAGCTATTGTGCATGTGTAACGGCCTTCTACTGAAGCTTCCTCATGAGTGTAGCTGCCTGAGCAGCTTCCCCCATTAAACAAGCAGCAGCTCTTGTTCATTTTCATCCCTCCTGCTTTGACCTACATCTGTAACCTACTTCACAGTGCAGGAGCTCACATGTTGTTTTCATCACCATAGGAGCAGCCACACTGCCAGCTCCTGGGTATATTTAGGCTGCTATGGTCTCTCTCTTCACACAAATAGGGCAGAAAGCCATTAGTCATCAGCACATGTCATATAAAGGCAAAGCGTTGGAAAAGTGGGAGCACCCAGACAGTCATTGCAGTATCTCAGCTAAATATAGAGCGGCTTCTCTCAGTTATAGCGCAGCCTCTGCAGTCTGGGTGTTTTCTGCCTCTGAAGAGAAGCTACGGGGAAATCTGATCTGTTGTTAGGCCCTGACTGTATCTTAGTTCATGATTTATCTGGCTGATATCACACATCACACAGCTGACATCATGACACATCATGCTCCGATAACCAGCCATGTTTTTCATGCTCCGTCTCATGAAACAGGGATTGCCAAAAGGAGGTGGAAATGTCAAACAGAGCTGGGTTTCTTTCATATTACATGACATTAAATGTAAAGTGCTAAAGTATTAAAGGTGCTAAATTCCAAATTCAGAGCATATCTATGGGATTGCCTCCAAACAGCTCTCAACATGGCGACGACTGAGCCGGCAGCTAGCAGCTAACGGTGCTAACAGAGCTAACAGTGTTAACCTCGTGGGGAACCGGAGGGTGGGCGCTACACTTCTGTGACGACGCCGTCAGTCGGGACAATATATCTTTACAAGTTATATTAATGCTGATATCATAGACTCAGGTAGACATTACTCCTCTATATCTTTACATGTTATATTAATGCTGATATCATAGACTCAGGTAGACATTACTCCTCTATATCTTTATAGAGACAATAGTTGATGATGATATATTAATGCTCTGAATATTGAATTTAGCACCTGTAAAGTTATATGAGGTCAAAAGAGACCGTATTTCATCCAGCATGACATTACTTAATGAATGAATTAATAATCTACCCTATACTGTGGCTTATCATCAACTCATTTAATTGGTCAGAGGTTTAATTGGAAATTTAAAAGAACATAATGTTGCAATCCTTGTTTTATTTATTTATTTATTTTTCTAAGACGTTTCATGCAGCATGCAGTCTGACCGACAGACAGCGTTCGGTAACCACTCACTTCTAGCCCTTGCTGCTCCAACCAAGGGGGGAAGGAGGGATGGGTGAGGAGAGAGAGAGATAAAGATTACAGAAAGAGAGGAAAAGTAGCGTAATCCCACAACTGTTCTGACAGATTAAACACTTTTACCACAAACTCCACCTCTACAGCCAGGTTCTGTCACTTTTTCTGAACAGTAACACACAGCTGGTATCTGCTCGTTAATGGGACACTCAATTGTCCTTCATATCTCTTCTGAGTCAGCTGTTTTAAAGACACCATAATGAGGCGACCAGACACAGAGATGGTGTGGTTCCATGTGTTTACATCTAGTTTAGCATTGAAATGACTCTCTGTAACCTGCTACAACACAATACAACAGCAACACACGTAGAACAGAGACATACAATCAGATGACTGCCTCAGTAAAGTCAGTTACACACTAATATCTGTCTAAAGTTAGCTAACATTAGCCACCATTAGCTAGTGGTCATACCAGACCAACATGTAAGACTGTAGCTGCAAAACTACTGAGCGTGTTGAATTGAGCAGGGCTGCATGTTGCTGCTAATGAATTCAACTGTTTATCTGTATGAAGGAAAATGTGTTCATTAAGGCTGGGATGGTTCACCTATCTCCCGATTTGATATGTATTGTGATTTTTAAGTATTGTGATTCGATATTGCAATTTTTTGTGATTCCTGTTAACTTTGTTAACATTAAACCATCAGAACAAGATGAATCTTCCACTTCTAGGAACTTTTACTTTGGACAATCTCTGAATTAATCTAGTTCAAATGTTTGATTTTCAGCATGTATGTAGTCAGAGATGTCCTGAAGTCAAATATATCAGTCATTGTCAGGAATTATTATAACCCCAAAATCAAAGAATAAAGACATTTCCCTCACAGATTAGTGGTATTTTCTTTTTAATTTATAAGGGACATGTAATGTTTTATACTTCTGGTGAATATAATCCATCAATCTTATTTCCATAAATGTATTTTGTATATACAGTTCCCTTAGTTAACACCTTATTTTGAAAAGCGGACGTAGTCCCACGTGTCTACTTCCCACGTGTCTACTTCCTCTAACTTCTCCAAGGTGGTCTCTAGCTCTCCCGTCAGCTCCGTTCTCTTTGTCCATCCATGGTCAGCTCCATCGGGGCCGTTTCAATGCAGAGAACAGAAATGTCAGTATCTGGGTGTTCTACAGTTGTAGCGTCGGCCCATTTGACCACGGAGACGAGAGCGACGGCTGGCTCCACCGCACGTTACGGCGATACGATAATGTTTCCTGTCCGTGACAGAGTTAGCATGCAGCTTTAGTCGTGATGTCTAGCTCTGCTTTTCCTGCAATGTGTGAAACCCAAAGTGTTTCCATCCTTTACTGGATGTGTAGTGTATCCGGAACGGATATGACGTCAAGATACACAGACTACCACAATAAAAGCAGAAACTTCCTTCTACCTCCACATAGACTCTGATGAAACAAATATATCCATTCTGGTATTAAAACATCTATTTAGAAATCGTAAAAAAAATATCGTGATACATAGGTGAATCGATTTTTTTCCCAGCCCTAGTGTTAATACTTCTTTCAAAAGTGACATAGTCTGGCTCTAACGTCCCCTGGTGTCACCTTAGACACTCCGGCTCCCCACTGAGCACCAATAACTGCAAAGAGGCAGCATGTTTCTGCAGATGTAAAGTACTTTGCTGTACTTTTGCCCAGTTAGGTTTGTTGTTTAGCCTTTGGTGGGTGACTGCTGAAGCTGTGTGTGAACTGATCTGGTCTCACCTCAGCCTGTAGAGTCTCTAGTCGTGTCATGTGCTGGCTGGTAGACATACTCTTCTCCCTGAAGTCGTCCCGTAATGAATGGACCTGAGTGGACAGCTGCCTCTCCACCTCTGCAGCCTGCAGGGAGACAGACAGGACGGACAGACAGACAGACAGAAAGAACAACAATAGAGACCACATTTACTCAAAATAGACACAATGCAGCTATAGTAGCTGTAGTTAGTTCAGTTATAGGGGATAACATGACATCTGATTCCTCAGATTTTTCTAATTTTCAGACCCAACTGACGCTGACTCAGGTGACATCACTTGAGGACATTGATCAGACTTCACACAGCTCCCTCTGGAGACACTAAAGGCTTCATACAGCATCTTTTTCACATCTGCAGTAGACCTGTAATATCAGTGTTACAGTGTTATATTAAAGGGACTCTGTAAGAATCAGAAATGTCTTGTTAACAGCGACACCTGTGACCGTTAAGTCAACGAAAGTCATTGTCCTGTTGCTCGCGGTCGTGCTTGTGCTCGCTCTACATAGACATGAACAAGCATCAGTCAAAACAGTGAGGCGACAAACATCAGCTAAAACCACAATATCACTCTATATTTCAGCTGCTTGGCAGTAATGTTAGCTGACCAGATGAAGGTCTCTCAAAGAATCAATGCTGATACTGTGTTTCCTGCTTAAGACTCCCGTCTTCTGCAGTGTTTAGTGTGCGTGCATGCACGTGAGAGGTGGAGCGAGTGAGAACGAGTGCGCAGTGTGAGTGAAGGCAAGCAGCCAGAGAAGCATGGACTCCGGCCCTGGAGACCAAAGCTGCGGTCTCCCCTGTGTCTTCTGGCCGTGGTCGGGGGGCTGGTGCAGGAAGAGTTGACACTGTTTTGCAAGACGGGCTTCACTAGATAGAACTTTGCGGTTTTGATTTATACGTGTAAGAAGTTACAAACAGTACCTTTAACTGCTCAGTTAAATGTAGTAAATGCAAGATTGTTCATCGCAGCTCTTTAATCTGTGTTCCCTCACTAAACTACTGAGGTGACTCACTGGAGTCTGATAGCTCACGTAGACATTCATAACCACACTGGTTCACTATATGTGCTCAGTGATAGTGACATAGCGTTATTCCTCCCCAGTCTGTTCCTGGAAATGGTGCATTTGATAGTTTTAGCGATGCACACGTCATGGCCATTTATAAACCCTCTGATAGTCACTGTCATCCAGCCCAAAAGCATTCAGTGCATCAGCTGAGCTCAATGGACTCACAGAGCCTGGCTGAGCATCATTAGTACGGAGCTGCACTCTGGAAGCTGCCGGTGGCATTATCATCACTGCCATGGCAACCGCATCCTCCTTAAAACCACTCACTGAGGCGAATAAACATATTATAGTAAATATATCAGAAACATTAAAGAAAGGAAGCAACTGATCTACACACTGAATATAAACTCCTAAACCAATCAGTCCTCAACTCTGAACCAATCAGTCCTCAACTCTGAACCAATCAGTCCGCAACTCTGAACCAGTAGTCCTCTACTCTGAACCAATCCGTCCTCAACTCTGAACCAGTAGTCCTTAACTCTGAACCAATCAGTCCTCAACTCTGAACCAATCAGTCCGCAACTCTGAACCAGTAGTCCTCTACTCTGAACCAATCAGTCCTCAACTCTGAACCAGTAGTCCTCAACTCTGAACCAATCAGTCCTCAACTCTGAACCAATCAGTCCTCAACTCTGAACCAGTAGTCCTCAACTCTGAACCAATCAGTCCTCAACTCTGAACCAATCAGTCCTGAACTCTGAACCAATCAGTCCTCAACTCTGAACCAGTCAGTCCTCAACTCTGAACCAGTCAGTCCTCAACTCTGAACCAATCAGTCCTCAACTCTGAACCATTAAGTCCTCAACTCTGAACCAATCAGTCCCCAACTCTGAACCAGTAGTCCTCAACTCTGAACCAGTCAGTCCTGAACTCTGAACCAATCAGTCCTCAACTCTGAACCAGTAAGTCCTCAACTCTGAACCAGTCAGTCCTGAACTCTGAACCAATCAGTCCTGAACTCTGAACCAGTCAGTCCTCAACTCTGAACCAGTCAGTCCTCAACTCTGAACCAATCAGTCCTCTACTCTGAACCAGTCAGTCCTCAACTCTGAACCAATCAGTCCTCTACTCTGAACCAGTCAGTCCTCAACTCTGAACCAGTCAGTCCTCTACTCTGAGGGAAAACTGAGCTGACTAATAGATCAATGTGAGGTTCAGCCTCTAGGTGGCACCACACACTGCTGCCTCTCCCTTCACAGAGAGATGAGAGGAGGCTCAGCAGCTGGTCCTGGTCCTGGTTCTGGTTCTGGTTCTTGAGTCTGTCTGTTGTGTGTTCTGGGGCTCCACTCATCTCAACATGAACTAATGAACTAATAAAGCAGCTCTCTGGAAGGAACCCTTGTGAGAGAACGTGGTAAAACAATAGACTTATAGTATGCCAAAAGGTCAAAATGTTTCCAACAGTTCAATGGTTCTGATTAGTGGACGACCCGCTCTACCTCCCGAACCACAGAGAAATCCCTGTATCACACTCAGAGATGGGAAACGTTCAAGCTTTCAGGACTTACATCAAGATTTCTTAACAATGACAATAGACTTGAGGAGCGATCTGCACAGAGGTATAACTGGTAGAAGACTCTGAGGGAGAGTTATTGTCATTGTCCTGGGATTGGCTTGTAGTTCCTGTTTTATTTTGAAAGTTCACTCTCCTCATGTGTCCTGTTTGGTTCTACTTCCTGCCTAGCTGTGTTTCATGAGTTGATTAGTGTGTCATATACAATCTGTGTGGAGTTGTCAGATGAGCCTCTCTGCTCCCAGTGTTCTTCAGCTTGTGTTGGAGTTACTTAGTGGACTCGAGCTTTCAGTCATTGTTTGGTCATTAAATCACTGAATCTGTCCTCATCTCTTCCTCTATGTTTGGGTCTAAATCTGCTGCTGTATTCACAGAACTGTGACAGTTGTGACCTACGAAGGAAACACGGAGAAGGCTGTAATATCTTAAGGCTGTAATGAGATATCAGTATAAATCTGACCCTCCAGGAAAAGAGCAACAGCTTCATATTGTTCAGGAAATATATTTGATGAAATAGTTGAGCTATATTTTGAGAGTTAAAGGAAATATTTTTGATAGAAATTAGATAAAAGTGGTTCAACTGCTGAAAAACCAACTGCTGTGGAGTTGAGCAGCGTGTCGTCTGTCGTCCTCTGAGCCAGTTTCAGGTTCAGGTTCAGGCAGCAGACATTGATCTACTGTCTCTGTTATGGAGGCCAGATGTGTGATGGTGTTTCCTCTGTGGGAAATAAATGTTTCCTCCAGTCAGCAGCAGGTCACAGTGGTGAGGTGACCTCTGACCCACTGGCCCAGTCTGCAGACAGATTGACATCATGTGGAAAAACCACCGAGTCGACCGCAGACAGATTGCTGGTATGCAGATATTCTCTTAATCTGCACATAAACTCCTCAGATCCCAGATCAGGCTTTATCAGCATGACAGAATCCAGGGCAGCAAAGTAGAGCTCAGCAGAGAGACACGTTTCTCTACTGACGTCTCTGTTAGTAGATGCTGTACATTCACTCTGATATTCAGAGACTATATGACGTCTCTGTGAGTAGATGAAGCTGTACGTCCACTCTGATATTCAGAGACTATATGACGTCTCTGTTAGTAGATGCTGTACATTCACTCTGATATTCAGAGACTATGTGACGTCTCTGTGAGTAGATGAAGCAGTACATTCACTCTGATATTCAGAGATTACATGACGTCTCTGTTAGTAGATGCTGTACATTCACTTCAGAGACTACATGACATCTCTGTGAGTAGATGATGCTGTGCATCCACTCTGATATTCAGAGATTACATGACGTCTCTGTGAGTAGATGAAGCTTTACGTCCACTCTGATATTCAGAGACTATATGCTGTCATTGTGAGTAGATGAAGCTTTACGTCCACTCTGATATTCAGAGACTATATGTCGCTCTGTGAGTAGCTGATGCTGTACATCCACTCTGATACTCTGATATTCAGAGACTACATGACGTCTCTGTGAGTAGATGATGCTGTACATACACTCTGCAGACGACGTGTACAACAGCAGATATTCAGTGACTACATGATCCAGCAGGTATGACTGCAGGAGCATCACAGGTCTCTGGTGGCACAACCTCACATCAGACCGTCCTGTAGAGCACATCCCCATGGTAACAAACACATGGAGGTTCAATTTGCATATCACTCCGGTTGTCATAGCAACCAGGGAGCAGTGGGATTGGTGGAGCAGCGCCCGGTGGTCTCAGTGCTTCTGGTATTTTCCTGAGTCACTTTCACAGAGTGCTGCCTCTTCTAGACTCGGGAGGATGGGCGACACCGAACGGTTGCAATAACAGACACGGAGAGTGACGATACGAGCCAATCATAGAGCAGCGGCTACCTGGGGCTGATGGAAGGCCCCCTTTGTTATGTCCTCCTGTTACTGATGAAGCCAGACACAACAGGCCAACGTTCAAAACATAAAAACATGACACCTTGCCGGTTGTAAATGACGAGTTAAAGAACTGGAATTACTCAAATAAACAATTGTGATGAGTCAGCAGAGGCTGCTGTCAGCGTTCTAGAGGTTGAGCATGGCCATAAAACCTGCAGACTCTGGTGTATCTGTGAGGTAATGTCATTAGAGAAAGGTCCTTCCTGCTGGTTCACTGTGATCAGATTAAACCTGAGGAGATTGACCGTTCTCACATTCAACACCAGCACCCACCTCCTGGACCGATCTGCTCTGGCTGTGTTGAATATAATGTATAGTTATAATATTAACCCACACAGACCCAGAGAGGGAGAACCAGCAGGGGCCTCTGTGTCAGCCCGGGCTGAGGTGTAACGAGCTGCAGAGTCCATGTTTAGATCTTCTTTGTCCAGATGTCTCCATTACCTGCTGGTATTAATCAAGTAGAGTATGGACTGGGCTTGTTTTGGTTACTGACTGGATGCATATGGCGATGCTATTAGCACGGATTATAGCCTAATCTCCTCAGTGCTCTATCTCACCCCGTGACTGACATCACTTCCTGCAGAGCGCCCTACCTTCTCAAGGTCATCCCACTGCAGCCAGTTAAAGAACTGCTTCTGAAGTCGTTCCTGTTTTTAGAAATCTAATCTTTGGCTGCAGTTTGCTTTAGAAATCACTGGCAGTTAGATACAAATAAATATAGTAATACATTAATAAATAGTTGATTTAAAAAAATCATAAATTAAATGAAAAACATGTTGGTAATCTGGAAATAGGTAAATAAATGTCTATAAATCTACATTTAAACATATTTCAGAATTTCAACATTTCTATTTATATTCACTTCTCCTGATTTAGCAATTAAAATAGTTCCTCCACAGTCATGATGAACACAGAATTCTGACTTAAAGCTGGTGTCTGTGACTGTAGAGCCACCAGAGCTACCAGGTTTATAGAAACTAGCTACCAGGTCTATATAGAAACCAGCTACCAGATCTATATAACCCATCTACCAGGTCTATAGACACCAGCTACCAGGTCTAAAGAAACCAGCAACCAGGTCTATAGAAACCAGCTACCAGGTCTATAGAACCCATCAACCAGGTCTATAGACACCAGCTACCAGGTCTATAGACACCAGCTACCAGGTCTAAAGAAACCAGCAACCAGGTCTATAGAACCCATCTACCAGGTCTATAGAACCCAGCAACCAGGTCTAAAGAAACCAGCAACCAGGTCTATAGAAACCAGCTACCAGGTCTATAGAACCCATCTACCAGGTCTATAGAAACCAGCTACCAGTTCTATAGACACCAGCTACCATGTCTATAGAACCCATCAACCAGGTCTATAGACACCAGCTACCAGGTCTATAGAAACCAGCTACCAGTTCTATAGACACCAGCTACCAGGTCTATAGAACCCATCAACCAGGTCTATAGACACCAGCTACCAGGTCTATAGAAACCAGCTACCAGGTCTATAGACACCAGCTACCAGGTCTATAGAACCCATCAACCAGGTCTATAGACACCAGCTACCAGGTCTATAAAACCCATCAACCAGGTCTATAGACACCAGCTACCAGGTCTATAGACACCAGCTACCAGGTCTATAGACACCAGCTGACAGGTCTATAGACACCAGCTACCAGGTCTATAGAACCCATCAACCAGGTCTATAGACACCAGCTACCAGGTCTATAGACACCAGCAACCAGGTCTATAGAAACCAGCTACCAGGTCTATAGACACCAGCTACCAGGTCTAAAGAAACCAGCAACCAGGTCTATACAACCCATCTACCAGGTCTATAGAAACCAGCAAGCAGGTCTATAGAAACCAGCAACCAGGTCTATAGAAACCAGCAACCAGGTCTATAGAAACCAGCTACCAGGTTTAAAGAAGCCAGCAACCAGGTCTATAGAAACCAGCAACCAGGTCTATAGAAACCAACAACCAGGTCTATAGAAACCAGCTACCAGGTCTAAAGAAACCAGCAACCAGGTCTATAGAAACCAGCAACCAGGTCTAAAGAAACCAGCTACCAGGTCTATAGAAACCAGCAACCAGATCTATATGGATGTTGAAGGACTACAATAAGAGGGTCCTCATCAGTAGCTAGTGGACCAGGAGGCCACACAGAGCACTTCAGACCAGAATAAGACTGTTAACTGTGAGCAGTGAGCGGACTACTGCAGGCTTCTCTCCATTCACTCAGAGCTGTAAACAGTAACTAAAATTACTGAGTCTCAGTAAATAAGAGAGAAAGAGAGAGAGAGAGAGAGAGAGAGAGAGAGAGAGAGAGAGAGAGAGAGAAAGAGAGAGCGTGTGACCTCATTTATTTATTACCCAGCAGGTCTCCCTCTGATTCACTGAATCATGGATCTGGATCGATGCTCTCAATTAAGTCTCATAAATTTCACTGAGTCACAGAGATCACAAGATATGCTCCCCCCAAAACACAATATACCACTTCCAGAGAATATCTCTCTCTAGACCCCCACAGCCAGGCTCCGGTTAGACTCATGATGAGTACCTGCTCCAGCTCAGAGCGGTCCTTGACTGTGATGATGGTGTTGGGGCAAGATGCTGATATAATCTGATCAGGATGAGAAGGAGAGCCCGCCCTGTACAGCGGCGAGCTCAGAGCCATATCCTCCCTGAACAGCGTGTGCCCGGCAACAAGAAGTGAGAGCGTCGCCATAGACACACCTTCTGAAGGGGTTAGACTAGAGAAGCACCTGTGTGTATGCACAGCTCTGGGGCATCCTGAAACGTAGCCTTGGTAGCTGACAACACTCCCTTAACGGGGAACTACGCCCATTTTAAAATCCATCCCTGTTCTTCCTATGGTCTGAGACAGTCCAAAAATATCAGTAAACATCAACAACTCTCTCCCAAATCCAAAAACTAGAGCGCTAAGACTCTCAACTGGTAATGTCAAAAGGTACAAAGTGTGGAGCTGCTCTATAGACAATGAATGGGAGAGATGTTCCTGATGGCACTGAGAGCACCCAGAGGAATAGGTTTCACTCCTGACAACACTACAATAGAGTAAAGAGAAAGGAAACAGCACAAAGTCAGTCTCTCATTCATTGTCCATAGAGCAGCTCCACACTATCACTTTATACCCTATGACATCACTTTATACCGTATGATATCACTTTATACCCTATAACATCACTTTCTCACCTATAACATCACTTTATATCCTATAACATCACTTTATACCCTATAACATCACTTTATACCCTATAACATCACTTTATACCCTACGACGTAACTTTATACCCTATAACATCACTTTATACCCTATAACATCACTTTCTCACCTATAACATCACTTTATACCCTATAACATCACTTTATACCCTATAACATCACTTTCTACCCTACGACGTAACTTTCTACCCTATAACATCACTTTATACCCTACGACGTAACTTTATACCCTATAACATCACTTTATACCCTATAACATCACTTTATACCCTATGATATCACTTTATACCCTATAACATCACTTTATACCCTATAACATCACGTTATACCCTATAAGATCACTTTCTACCCTACGACGTAACTTTATACCCTATATCATCACTTTGTGGCAGCTGCCAATTCTCTGGTGCTTGCTGTTGTTTCCCTTTTCCCTGGTGTTTTTTTGGTTGAGTTGCTGAGTGATTAGAGGGTTATTCAGTTCACCTGTTGCGCAGGGTGTGGGGACTGGCTCTTAAATGATAGTTGAGAGCAGCTTGGTGCATTCCCCTCTTGGCCAATCAGGGTGTAACGACGCCCTTTCTGTAGGGCTTAAAAGAGGAGGGAAACTGCACACCCAGGGTCATTCTGATCTCTCCTTCACTCAATGCAACATGTGTTATCAGCTTTATCAGAAACTCTGGTCTGTTTTGGGCCCTTTTGGGATTCTGTGATCTTTGTGTTTTGTTTGTTGAGAGTGTTGACTCTCCTAGTTGGGGAAACAAGTTAAGTGCCAACCAATTGGGTTACCTGCACTGGGACATTTAGGTACTATTTGTGCAATGATCTGGCTTGCCTTACAATAGCCTAACGCCTGCAGGCTGTATTTTTGTATTCTATTCATTTGTTGATTTTCAATGAAACCCTTTATACCCATTTCTTTTAGTGTATTTTATTTGGGAAAACTTTAAAGAAGGGTAAAAGGAAAAACACAAACCAATATTTCAGTTTCCTTAATTGTTTGTTAATATAGAGGCATTTGTTCATTATTGAAGAGGCATTTGTTCATTATTATTATTAAGAAGGCATTTTATTTTATATTATTATGTGGATGGGAACTGTTTTTCAGTTCTGACTCAGTACCGCCACATAATTGGCAACCACGAAGGGACACGTAACACAAAGCATAATCTTTCAATAAAGAGATTTAGTTTTGTGTCCCATCTTCTGATATCTATTTATCAAGTGTATTTGAGTGTATATTTCTGAAATGTGTATTTGGAGTGTAGCTTGACTATTAGTCCAAATAATTACTAGTGACTATCCATCATGTCTTGGGAAGATCCAGACATTACAATGACCGCATTTGAACCGTCGCTTGCGGAATTGGAATCCGAGCTTTCTCTAAATGTTAGCTTGGATATGCCTGTAGTTGGGCAGGAGGTGCACTTACTGGATGATGATGATGATGAAGAGGGATGGGTAGATGCTCCAGTAGAACCACAATTGTCTGTGGACACTCATCCTCTTTTGGCTTTAGAGGGCTTATTACTTCCGCCTTCATCCCCAGTTCCTGTAGCTCCTCCCACCCAGGAACACTCAGATTCGGATTTAGTCATTTTTGCTAATGCTGTAGAGTCGATGAAACTTATGTTTAAAAATACAGTGGATTGGCAGCGTGAGTGGCTGTCAAACATTTCAAAGGGCATACCCATTGATAAAGCTCTAAAAATGTGTACTACTCTCATAACAAATGTGGTGGAGAAAGCAAGTAACCATTTGCTCGCAGAAGTAAGGGATTTTGGTTCAAAGTGCATAAATGCCATTCAGTGGAATGCACAACAAACACAGTCTGAGTTCCAAGAGTCCCTGATTACTGACCGTCAAAACTTGATGACCTCCATTACATCCGCGGTCACTGAAAACAAGGATGTACAACTTCTGGTGACCGAGGTGCGTACATTGCAACAGCAGATGGGTTCAGTGCAGGCTACCCTTGAGTCTCTTGTGCGTCAACAGTGTGCACTCAATTCTCAGGTCAATTCAATACATAAGCGAGAGGAATGGGTCCTTAAAGAAGCAGTCACACCTGTTGCAGTTTCGTCTCAAGCACACACATATCCTGTTTCTCCAGTTGTTAAAAATGTGGTTTTGTTGCCTACCTCCGCACCTGTGGGAGTTCCTTCAGATTGCTCAGGAGCTGCTGCTCCTAAGGGTGAAATTTTCCAGGATGATGGTTGTAGAGTGACTGATGGCAAACTTCCAATTAAGATGTTTTTCCCTTGCTATGGCGGGCCTCAGGATGAGAAAGATCCTTTGGTGTATTTGCAAAGATGCAGTGACTTCCTGTCTCTGAAACCACTTACCCATGGTGAGATCCTAGCGACCATGAGAAGTGTATTGCATGGTTCTGCACGTGATTGGTGGGAGACTGTTAGGGAGAAAATCCATTCATGGGAGGAATTTCAGAGAGCTTTCCTATCATCTTTTCTTCCCAAGGACTATGTTGATGTTCTGGAAGAACAGATTCGAACCAGGGTGCAAGGAAGAAATGAGTCACTACGAGACTTTGTTTTCTCCTTTCAAGCACTTATCAAACGTTGGCACTCTTCGGCCACAGATGATGAGATTTTAAAAAGAATATTGAAGGCTATGAATCCCTTTCTGGCATGTCAGCTCCGTGGTCGGGTTACCTCCATAGATGAGATGATCCGCATTGGGAGTCAAATAGAAGTAGATTATGAAAACCAGAAAAGGTACAGGAGAACTCTGAACGAATCTCACAAAGCTAATGGTACAACTGAAAAGAAGGTTATAAAGAGACCTGAAATGGTTTTGTGTTGGCGTTGCCATGGTGAGCATGCACCAGGGTTCTGCCCTCAGTTTCATGTCTTCCCAGGTAGCTCAAAATACAGTAGACAGCAAAAGTCAGAGTCAAAACAGACTTCAGAGTCCAGTAAAAAAGGTTCCATGGCTACTGTTGCTAGTCAGCCTGCAGCCAAGAACTGCCAGAAGCAAAAGTCTACTAGTGTGGTGGGATCTCCATCTCACCCGCCCACTAGTCTAAAACAGTTGGTTGTGCCCATCACGGTACGTCAGCGTCATGGGAAAGCGCTTGTGGACACAGGTGCTACTTACACTTTATTGCATGTGAGTCTGTGGAATAAGATCAAAGGCCCCAATGAGTCCCTTGTATCATGGCAGGGTGGACCAATGTATCTTGCGAATGGCCAGCAAGCAAATCCTATTGGATGTAAAGTGCTGGAGTTCAGCATGCATGGTAACAGTTGGTTCGTACCTACCGCAGTACTGGATGCAGATGTGTTGGTGTATCCATTAGTTCTTGGTTTAGATTTTATGAGCATGAGTGGGCTCCAGGTCAACGTCCGGGACAAGGTATACTCTTTTGCTGGTGATGACACCACCAGGGTTTTCCCTTTCCAGCCTGCCCTGTGCCCTAGCGATGGTTGGGGTGTTCTGAGTGTGAGCAGTGTTGCTTTGTATACTACCTTACCACCTACATTACCGCTCTTGCCTGCTGTTAGTGATGACTGGTGTAACCTAGCTTGTATTCCTAAAGGTGATGACTTACTCAGTCTGCTCCATACTGCTGTTGCAGACAGTGGTTTAACAGGGAGGAAGGCTGAGAAATTGTACCAACTCTTGCTAAACAACCCGCGGGTCTGCACCACCACTTTAGGCCGTACCTCTGTGCTGAAACATAAAATCAAATTAAACAGTGATGTTGTGGTTACCCAGCGCCCCTATCGATTACCCCTACAAAAGCGGAAGATGGTTAAGGAGCAGATCGAAGAGATGCTTCAACAGGGTATCATTGTACCTTCCCATTCACCATGGGCATCCCCGATTGTAGTGGTGCCTAGAAAAGATGGTGGAACACCCCGATTTTGTGTTGATCTCCGCCGTGTTAATGAACGTAGCGAGGGAGATGCCTATCCTCTACCAACGATTTCTGAGATACTTGAATCTCTGGCAAGTTCAGCTGTGTTCACCACCTTAGATCTCAACAGTGGTTATTGGCAGGTAGAAATGGACCCGGAAAGCCAGCACCTCACGGCATTCATCACATGTTTTGGATTATTCCATTTTCGGGTTATGCCTTTCGGCTTGAAGGGAGCTCCAGCTACCTTCCAAAGGCTAATGACTCAAGTGCTGAGGAGCTGCCTAGGAGAGTGCTGTATGGTGTACTTGGATGACATCATAATCTATTCCAAAGACGTCCAGAATCACTTTCATGACGTCCAGCGAGTGTTTGATTGCCTCCAGCAGGCTGGCCTTACACTCAATATTAAGAAATGCCACTTCTGTTGTCCCGAGCTTAAATTCCTGGGTCATGTAGTGAGCAAGGAGGGAGTGCAGGCAGATCCAGCAAAGACAGAAGCACTTTGTGACTACCCTGTGCCTAGAAACCTCAAGGAAGTTCAAAGGTTTTTGGGTCTGGCTGGATGGTACCACCGTTATGTCCCTAACTTTTCAATGATTGCGGAGCCCCTGAATGCGCTGAAAAAGAAAGGAGTCGTGTTTAAGTGGTCAGAGGAGTGTCAGAAGGCATTTCAATGTCTTAAAGACCATCTGACCTCTCCTCCTGTCCTTGGTCACCCTGATATGTGTAACACATTTGTCGTCTACACCGATGCAAGTTCTACGGGTCTAGGGGCAGTTTTGGCTCAGAGATCGAACACTTCCTCTAGAGAAGAGGTTATCGCTTATGGCAGCCGCTCTCTAACAAGGTCAGAGCAAAATTACTCCACGACAGAACGGGAATGTCTGGCTGTGGTGTGGAGTCTGGAGAAATGGAGACACTATCTGGAAGGGAAACCTTTCGTTGTTGTCACTGACCACTCTTCGTTGTTGTGGGTCTTTAACACCAATAAAGCTAGCTCCAGGCTTATACGCTGGGCACTGCGTCTGCAGGGATTTTCTTTTACGATTGAATATCGTAAGGGTAAGTTGAACAACGCACCGGATGCTCTGTCGCGGGCCACTGGTCCGGCCTCCCTTGCATTGTACACTCGTTCCCTGGCACGGGATGAGAAGTTTGTACCTTTTCCTCTGACTGATGAGGATGTCTGGAAAGCCCAGAGGAGTGATCCAGACATCCAGAAAATATATCAGGCACTGCTCACTGATGACAAACCTGGCGGTGAAGCAGACTCCGGTTTTGTCATTTTGGAGGATACGGTTTACAGGAAAATCAAACATCTTGACCGTGGTGACCTATACCAGGTATATGTTCCACAGTCACTTCGTCCAGTCGTCTTGCATGCATACCACGATAACCCTTTGAGTGGTCATTTTGGACGATATAAGACCCAGCAAAGGATTCGTGAAGTTGCATACTGGCCGAAAATATGGACAGATGTCGCAGAATATGTAAGATCTTGTACTATTTGCCAGAAATATAAACCTGAGTCCAGGAAGCCTGCTGGCTTGCTCCAGCAGACAAAGGTAACGGAGCCATGGGAAATACTTGGTTTGGACCTCATGGGCCCTCTGCCTCGTAGTTCCCTGGGAAACATCCAATTACTTGTTGTGGTAGATTATTATAGTCGTTGGGTTGAGTTGTTTCCTTTACGTAATGCTACTGCTTCCACAATCAGCAAATGTCTGCGGAAGGACATCTTTACACGTTGGGGTGTCCCAAAACATGTCTTATCAGATCGGGGACCTCAGTTCGCATCAGAGGTTTTTAAAGAGTTGTGTGATAGCTGGGGGGTTGTCCATAAACTCACAACTGCCTATCATCCACAGACTAACATGACTGAGCGTATTAACCGCTCACTAAAAAGCATGATAGCTTCGTATGTTGGAGAGAAGCATAAGAGTTGGGATCGTTTCATACCGGAGTTGCGTTTTGCCCTGAACTCCGCAGTCAATGAAGCCACCGGCTTTTCCCCAGCTGAGTTGCTGCTTAGAGGATCTTTGAAGGGACCTTTTGCCAGAGCTTTTGAGCCCTCTTCTCAGGTCCCACGTGCGCTGACCAAGCTCTGGTAGAGTCCAATCTGGCACAGGCAAAAAGGAAACAGGCTCATACCTACAACAAAAACAGGCGACATGTCACATATGAAATGAAGGATAGGGTCTGGATGAAAGCCCATCCCGTCTCCAAGGCTGCCAAAAATTACACAGCTAAACTGGCCCCACGATGGATTGGTCCGTACCGCATTGTTGAGCAGGTAGGCCCTGTGAATTACAGGATTGTGCGTGAGGACACCGGAAAGGATCTAAGGGTGGTTAATGTGTGTGATTTGAAGGAGTGTCGCCCAACCTCTGTTGAAGTGGAGGCTCAGGAGAGAGAGGCGGTCATGCGCATTTTTCTGGACAGTGACACTAGTGATGAGGATGAATTTATGTTTTTTTTGTGACATTGTATTAAAGGTAAACAACTGTCTAAAGGACTTTGGAGGCGGTGTTTATTATATGGGGGAGGGAGTGTGGCAGCTGCCAATTCTCTGGTGCTTGCTGTTGTTTCCCTTTTCCCTGGTGTTTTTTTTGGTTGAGTTGCTGAGTGATTAGAGGGTTATTCAGTTCACCTGTTGCGCAGGGTGTGGGGACTGGCTCTTAAATGATAGTTGAGAGCAGCTTGGTGCATTCCCCTCTTGGCCAATCAGGGTGTAACGACGCCCTTTCTGTAGGGCTTAAAAGAGGAGGGAAACTGCACACCCAGGGTCATTCTGATCTCTCCTTCACTCAATGCAACATGTGTTATCAGCTTTATCAGAAACTCTGGTCTGTTTTGGGCCCTTTTGGGATTCTGTGATCTTTGTGTTTTGTTTGTTGAGAGTGTTGACTCTCCTAGTTGGGGAAACAAGTTAAGTGCCAACCAATTGGGTTACCTGCACTGGGACGTTTAGGTACTATTTGTGCAACGATCTGGCTTGCCTTACAATAGCCTAACGCCTGCAGGCTGTATTTTTGTATTCTATTAATTTGTTGATTTTCAATGAAACCCTTTATACCCATTTCTTTTAGTGTATTTTATTTGGGAAAACTTTAAAGGAGGGTAAAAGGAAAAACACAAACCAATATTTCAGTTTCCTTAATTGTTTGTTAATATAGAGGCATTTGTTCATTATTGAAGAGGCATTTGTTCATTATTATTATTAAGAAGGCATTTTATTTTATATTATTATGTGGATGGGAACTGTTTTTCAGTCTTCTGACTCAGTACCGCCACAACTTTATACCCTATAACATCACTTTATACCCTATGACATCACTTATACCCTATGACATCACTTTATACCCTATGATATCATTTTATACCCTATGACATCAATTAATACCCTATGATATCACTTAATACCCTATGACATCACTTTATACCGTATGATATCACTTTATACCCTATAACATCACTTTCTAACCTATAACATCACTTTCTACCCTATAACATCATTTTATACCCTATGATATCACTTTATACCCTATGATATCACTTTATACCCTACGACGTAACTTTATACCCTATAACATCACTTTATACCCTATAACATCACTTTATACCCTATAACATCACTTTCTACCCTACGACGTAACTTTATACCCTATGATATCACTTTATACCCTATGACATCCGTTTATACCCTATGATATCACTTTATACCCTATGATATCACTTTATACCCTATGACATCCGTTTATACCCTATGATATCATTTTATACCCTATGACATCACTTTATACCCTATGACATCACTTTATACCCTATGATATCACTTAATACCCTACAACATCACTTTATACCCTATAACATCACTTTATACCCTATAACATCACTTTATACCCTTTGACATCACTTTATACCCTATGACATCACTTTATACCCTACAACACCACTTTATACCCTATGACATCACTTTATACCCTATGACATCACTTATACCCTATGACATCACTTTATACCCTATGATATCATTTTATACCCTATGACATCAATTAATACCCTATGATATCACTTAATACCCTATGACATCACTTTATACCGTATGATATCACTTTATACCCTATAACATCACTTTCTAACCTATAACATCACTTTCTACCCTATGACATCACTTTATACCCTATAACATCATTTTATACCCTATGATATCACTTTATACCCTATGACATCACTTTATACCCTATGATATCACTTAATACCCTACAACATCACTTTATACCCTACAACATCACTTTATACCCTATAACATCACTTTATACCTTATGACATCACTTTATACCCTACGACATCACTTTATACCCTTTGCCATCACTTTATACCCTATGACTCATCTGTAGAGACAAAGAAAAAACATTTTATTCCAGTGTGGACATGAAACCACCACTGAGGGGACAGAACGCTGACAAATGAACAAGAACACCGAGGGTATGATCCAGGCTAATCCCTCACAGACTGGTTTTAAATCAACACCTCTAACACTGTCTCATTGCAGAGCTGTTGTATTGTTCCACCTGTATGGATGAAGAGTCTTTGTTTGGGTGTAGAGAGAGCAGACTGAGGTCATGGGATTAATCAGCTCCATCAATCTGCCTCGCTCACTTCCTCCTGACGTACAGTACATCACATTTATCTGTCCATCAATCAGTCTGTCCACCTGAATACCTCATATAGGACATTTCCCTACTCTGCCTGTCGTATTAACTGCACTGACATTACCTGCCAATATGCAGAGTGCTGTTGCATAAGTGTGCCGTCCAATCACTGTGAATTATTCAACATAAGAGCCGGAGGCTCCACTTTATATTGATGAGTTAGCTCGATTCAGGAGGAGTTAGGGAGAGACAGGCTGGACGGAGGTAGAGAAGCACTGAGGGATGAGGAAACGTCACTTCAGCAAGGCAGATTTGAACTGGACCGAGTGGCCCCGAGGCCCCGCCAACGAGACCACATACTGTTCACACCAACCCCTCAGGAAGAGCGCCGGTTGTTGATGGTAATTTTCGTAGTGGCCAAACGGCGGTACGGCAAATTTCCATGTCCATCACGTGATGCCATCGGGCCCAAAAATACTTTTTCCCATAGACTTCAATTGGGAAGGAGACGTCTGTAACTCAGAGGGTCATTTATTTTTAGGTGAATCAACTCCCCAGTATGAACACTCTAATAGTCCCTATTTAAATCATTAGGTCCTAAAAGTTATAAAATGCACTAATAGCTGAATAGCAGTTATTTCCCTCCGTTCATGTGAATGACACCCAGACCAAGGCTGGAGCGAGGGCTGGGAGGAGGAGTTAGCAAGCCGTGATGACAGCGTGACAGATGTGACCCCGTGACCGCGCCATGTAACCGAACCATGTAACCGAGTCATGTGACCGAGGGGACGCTACTGCGCCTGCTCTATGGGCCCAATGTATGAGGAAGATAGCCGGAAGATCCTGGTACTTTTAGACACTCTCATAGCGATGAATGGGGCCCGGCCTCCAACGCTGTATCCAGTTCTCTTTATACATCCATTGTAGGCACACACACACACACACACACTCACCCTACTGAGTTGCTCCAGCAGTCTGTGGTTCTGTTCGGAGAGCTCGCTGATGGCCCTGGTCTTGTCCCGGTCGGCCTCCCTCAGCTGGACCTGATGGCGCTCCAGCTCGCCCTGCAGCTGCTGGACGTCCGTCTCCAGCTCGGCCACGCGGCCCTCCCACTCCCCCTCTCGACTCTCCAGACGCCGACGCAGCTCATGCTTCTCCTGCTCCAAGTGCTGCATGTGGATAGGGGATGGGGGAGGATGGGGGGGATAGAGGGTCATGTGGTTAAACCTTACTGTGCTTACAGTATTTGACAGAAATCACTGAGGGTGTGACAGAGTCAGAGACACTCTGGAGCTGCAACACACTGAGAAAGAGTTCTATTATTATTATTCACAAAGTTCATCCCCTCACTAAGTTGTTACTGGACAACAATAAAGGCACAATCAAGTTTTTCTTCAATGGCTAAAACTGCCATAGTTAACTCTGTTGACTTATCTCCATGGTGGTGCTGATGATGTGACTCCACATTTAGCATTAATGTGATGTTGAGGATGAAGACAGTTTGACTGTTGCACCGTTCACCAGAAACTGAAGTTTTGTTACAAAACATAAAAAGTGCAACAGAGTCACAATAGTATAGTTATACAGCTCTGACTGGCTAAATGACAGGAGGGATATAATAGTGTGGTTGTGAACTGCTCCTGGAGAGACAGGTCAGATAACAGGATGCTCCTTTCTCTTCTCTAGCTGGACAGATGTGCTGAACCACAGTCTGGACGGCGGTCGCTGTTGTTGTGGTCATCTGTGTGTTTCCATGTGTGATACGTCGCAACAAAGAGAGAATCACAACAACCCGGAGTGTTACCAGGAGCTGTAACAACATCCATGATGAGAAGAGTGTGATACTAAGAGGATGAAGGGCTGAACAGATGTACAGCAGATCCCGTATAGGCCCTGGACGGGATTAGTCTTTGTGGTTCTTCTCAGGCCACGTGGTGGCTGCTGTGAAGGATTGTGAAAACAACAAGAACAAATGCTCAACTGTACTTCATTCACTGTAAACAGACTATGTGCTGCACTGTCTGGTCACTGTACAGACAGATAGTGTGGTTGACTTTATCTCTAGATCACAATGACCTGTAGGCTTCAGTCCTCACTGGACTGGAACCAGTTCACAGCTTATAACACATTAGATACAGTTATAACCTGCCATAAAAAGGGACCCAGCTTCAATAGGCTCCATTAGTTCTGATTCTCTTTAGTGTGTTTACACTGTGAAGGCTCAAACTTCTCTAAAGGATCAGAGCATTTAGAGGTATAAACTGGTATAATGTACCTCTAGTTTCTCGTTGAGATCTTTGTGCATCCTCTCGTATTGCTTGGTCAGGTCTTGGTTTCTCTCCAGCAGCGCTTTGCCGAGTTTAGCAGCTAAAACCAAGTCTTTCTCCTTGTGACGGAAGAGCGATAGTAAGTCTGCGTTGTGCCCCATCGCATGCGTCTCCAGGTCGGACAGCTCCTCGTCGTCGATCCGCTCCCCGGTAAGCATGGCCAGCTCCTCCTCCAAGGCCATGCCGAGGCCTCCGGAGCCGGCGTGCCGCAGCGGGTGAGCCTGGAAGCCGGCGGCGGGCTCCGGGGCGGCGGAGCCGGCCCGGGGCTCCATGATGTCGCTGTCCAGCTCCAGTGGTGCTGAAACCACGGAGGGAGACGTCTGCAGCTCCAAGCAGAAGGTGGACATAGTACCGATACCAGCCGACCGATCTCACTCCGGATGAACCCACCCTGCTCTCACAGGGCTGGGCTGACCGGACCGGCTGGTAACCGAACATTCATCCATCGCCCGAGCTGGATACAGTTAGATTGTAATCCTCCCAGTCCGTCTCCCAGTTAAACCAGCAGCTCTCTCAGCTCTGATTGAGTCCCAGCACACTCCGCCTCCTCTGCAGCCCGCTGACTGGCTGCTTGTTACCGGACACACGGACGGCTTTTATCCCGGGATAAACCGCCTGGATGAGCTGTGCGCAGCGGTCGGTCGGTCAGGCTCCATGCCGCCTCGGACTCCCGGGTCCCCCATAACGATCGGCCCGTTACACCGGAGGCATCTACAGCCAAGAAGATGAGCGCGATCCCGATGCCTCCTCAACAGCTTTCCAGTCTTGAATGCGCGTTCCCGCCACGGTAGTGACGTCAGCTGCAACCTGTTACAAGCGGGCAGCTCATTGGCTGAGACTGATAGCGCCATGTATTGTTGCGTCTTCTGGAACACAGTAAACGAGCACGTGAAGACTAAAAAAAAACAACCTGTTATAATAATAATAATAATAATATCATAAAAACACACTGTTATAATAATAATAATGATAACATAAAAACAAACTGTTATTAAAATAATAATAATAACATAAAAACACACTGTTATTATTATAATAATAATAATAATAACATAAAAACATTGTTATTATAATGATAATAATAATAATAATAATAATAACAAAAACACAATGATGTAATAATAATAATAATACCAAAAACACACTGTTATAATAATAATAATAACAACACAAGAACACACTGTTATTATAATAATAATATTATTATTATTATTATTATAACACAAGAACACACTATTATATTAATAATAATAATAATATTATTATTATAATAACACAAGAACACACTGTTATTATTATTATTATAACACAAGAACACACTGTTATAATAATAATAATAATAATAATAATAACAATAATAACACAAGAACACACTGTTATTATTATAATAATAATATTTTTTATATTATAATATATATTATAATAATATTATTATAATAGTCAACAGAAACGGTAAAGCAACAACAACATGTGATGTTTGATACAATTAATTTACATTACGGGGCTTAAAACCTACAAAGATGACACTGAATTTGCCTGATTTAAAACATTATTATATTAAATGATAATCTGTTACTACTTTTGTACCATGACATTACCCAGAAAAAGGACTTTAGTTTTCACTCCATGTAAAGGTAACTAGTTAATTTTCCAGAAACAAACGGTTTAACTTAACAGTATGTTATTAATCTATCTATATGTCCAAAAGTACTAGCACAAATGTAACGTAACGCTAAATATTACAGCTATTAAGGCAATTAAATTAAATTTCAGTAAATAATACTTCAATAGAAATGTTACTCTTTGGGAATGGCCTATACAGTACTTAAGTAAATGTACTTATTTACATTCCACCACTGACAAAAATCCAATCCCATAGTGTAGAAAGTCATGCATTCAAAACTTTACTTAAGTAAAAGTATTAGCAACCCCCCACCCCATATTAAACTGTTGTAGATAAAACTAACCCTATTTATGTAAAGTATTTAAAATGAGTTCCACCTTCACCAGCTTCAACATTAAAAAGCTGTTTACAGGTTAATCCAGTAATAATATATATATATATAACACTGAATATTGAGTAGCTTAAATTAACTTTGATACTTAAGAACAATTTGCTGATAAGACTTAATAAGCTTTGGTAAAATAAAATATTAATGCAGGATTATTAATAGGATATTAATTCATTTATGTTTACTGTGGTATTTTTTTTTACAATGTGGTATTACTACTTTTACTAAGTTGGCTATATACAGTACTACTCTATTCTGTATTCTCTGTTTTGGACATCTTTGTTTTGTGTATTATTGTTTATATTTTTTCAAGTATGTTCTGCATATATTTGATGACAGAATCAAATTAGATTCATTTGAATATCTATATTTATATATAATGTGAATTATCTGTTTTCATCAATGGCAGCTGTCCATAATATGACCTGAGAAATGTGACAGGCCTCAACAGGTAGTTATGGCTCGTCTTCACAGGCTCATCAGGCTCATCAGGCTCACCAGGCTCATCAGGCTCATCAGGGACTAATGAAAAGGGTTATTATTCTTCAGCTTGTTTTATTGGTAGTATATGTAGTATATCTAGTATTTCTTGTATATCTAGTATATTCAGTATATCAAGTATATCTAGCATTTCTAGTATATCTAGTTTATCTAGTATATCTAGTATTTCTAGTATATCTATTATATCTAGTATTTCTATTATATCTAGTTTATCTAGTATTTCTAGTATTTCTAGTATATCTAGTATACTGTATCTAATATATCTAATACAGTATATGTAGTATATCTAGTATATCTAGTATTTCTAGTATTTCTAGTATATCTAGTATATCTAGCATGTCTAGTATATGTAGTATATATAGTATATGTAGTATATCTAGTATATGTAGTATATAGTATATCTAGTATTGTGGCGGTACTGAGTTCCCCAGACTTTAGTTGTTCAGTCAGAACTGAAAAACAGTTCCCATCCACATAATAATATAAAATAAAATGCCTTCTTAATAATAATAATAATGAACAAATACCTCTTCAATAATGAACAAATGCCTCTATAATAACAAACAATTAAGGAAACTGAAATATTGGTTTTGCTTTTCCTTTTACCCTCCTTTAAAGTTTTCCCAAATAAAATACACTAAAAGAAATGGGTATAAAGGGTTTCATTGAAAATCAACAAATGAGTAGAATACAAAAATACAGCCTACAGGCGTTAGGCTATTGTAAGGCAAGCCAGATCGTTGCACCAATAGTACCTAAACGTCCCAGTGCAGGTAACCCAATTGGTTGGCACTTAACGTGTTTCCCCAACTAGGAGAGTCAACACTCTCAACAAACAAAACACAAAGATCACAGAATCCCAAAAAGGCCCAAAACAGACCAGAGTTTCTGGTAAAGCTGATAACACATGTTGCATTGAGTGAAGGAGAGATCAGAATGACACTGGGTGTGCAGTTTCCCTCCTCTTTTAAGCCCTACAGAAAAGGGCGTCGTTACACCCTGATTGGCCAAGAGGGGAATACACCAAGCTGCTCTCAACTATCATTTAAGAGCCAGTCCCCACACCCTGCGCAACAGGTGAACTGAATAACCCTCTAATCACTCAGCAACTCAACCAAAAAAAACACCAGGGAAAAGGGAAACAACAGCAAGCACCAGAGAATTGGCAGCTGCCACACTCCCTCCCCCATATAATAAACACCGCCTCCAAGGTGTTTTACACACATCCTTTAGACAGTTATTTACCTTTAATACAATGTCACAAAAAACCCATAAATTCATCCTCATCACTAGTGTCACTGTCCAGAAAAATGCGCATGACCGCCTCTCTCTCCTGAGCCTCCACTTCAACAGAGGTTGGGCGACACTCCTTCAAATCACACACATTAACCACCCTTAGATCCTTTCCGGTGTCCTCACGCACAATCCTGTAATTCACAGGGCCTACCTGCTCAACAATGCGGTACGGACCAATCCATCGTGGGGCCAGTTTAGCTGTGTAATTTTTGGCAGCCTTGGAGACGGGATGGGCTTTCATCCAGACCCTATCCTTCATTTCATATGTGACATGTCGCCTGTTTTTGTTGTAGGTGTGAGCCTGTTTCCTTTTTGCCTGTGCCAGATTGGACTCTACCAGAGCTTGGACATTTTTCAGCGCACGTGGGACCTGAGAAGAGGGCTCAAAAGCTCTGGCAAAAGGTCCCTTCAAAGATCCTCTAAGCAGCAACTCAGCTGGGGAAAAGCCGGTGGCTTCATTGACTGCGGAGTTCAGGGCAAAACGCAACTCCGGTATGAAACGATTCCAACTCTTATGCTTCTCTCCAACATACGAAGCTATCATGCTTTTTAGTGAGCGGTTAATACGCTCAGTCATGTTAGTCTGTGGATGATAGGCAGTTGTGAGTTTATGGACAACCCCCCAGCTATCACACAACTCTTTGAAAACCTCTGATGCGAACTGAGGTCCCCGATCTGATAAGACGTGTTTTGGGACACCCCAACGTGTAAAGATGTCCTTCCGCAGACATTTGCTGATTGTGGAAGCAGTAGCATTACGTAAAGGAAACAACTCAACCCAACGACTATAATAATCTACCACAACAAGTAATTGGGTGTTTCCCAGGGAACTACGAGGCAGAGGGCCCATGAGGTCCAAACCAAGCATTTCCCATGGCTCCGTTACCTTTGTTTGCTGGAGCAAGCCAGCAGGCTTCCTGGACTCAGGTTTATATTTCTGGCAAATAGTACAAGATCTTACATATTCTGCGACATCTGTCCATATTTTCGGCCAGTATGCAACTTCACGAATCCTTTGCTGGGTCTTATATCGTCCAAAATGACCACTCAAAGGGTTATCGTGGTATGCATGCAAGACGACTGGACGAAGTGACTGTGGAACATATACCTGGTATAGGTCACCACGGTCAAGATGTTTGGTTTTCCTGTAAACCGTATCCTCCAAAATGACAAAACCGGAGTCTGCTTCACCGCCAGGTTTGTCATCAGTGAGCAGTGCCTGATATATTTTCTGGATGTCTGGATCACTCCTCTGGGCTTTCCAGACATCCTCATCAGTCAGAGGAAAAGGTACAAACTTCTCATCCCGTGTCAGGGAACGAGTGTACAATGCAAGGGAGGCCGGACCAGTGGCCCGCGACAGAGCATCCGGTGCGTTGTTCAACTTACCCTTACGATATTCAATCGTAAAAGAAAATCCCTGCAGATGCAGTGCCCAGCGTATAAGCCTGGAGCTAGCTTTATTGGTGTTAAAGACCCACAACAACGAAGAGTGGTCAGTGACAACAACGAAAGGTTTCCCTTCCAGATAGTGTCTCCATTTCTCCAGACTCCACACCACAGCCAGACATTCCCGTTCTGTCGTGGAGTAATTTTGCTCTGACCTTGTTAGAGAGCGGCTGCCATAAGCGATAACCTCTTCTCTAGAGGAAGTGTTCGATCTCTGAGCCAAAACTGCCCCTAGACCCGTAGAACTTGCATCGGTGTAGACGACAAATGTGTTACACATATCAGGGTGACCAAGGACAGGAGGAGAGGTCAGATGGTCTTTAAGACATTGAAATGCCTTCTGACACTCCTCTGACCACTTAAACACGACTCCTTTCTTTTTCAGCGCATTCAGGGGCTCCGCAATCATTGAAAAGTTAGGGACATAACGGTGGTACCATCCAGCCAGACCCAAAAACCTTTGAACTTCCTTGAGGTTTCTAGGCACAGGGTAGTCACAAAGTGCTTCTGTCTTTGCTGGATCTGCCTGCACTCCCTCCTTGCTCACTACATGACCCAGGAATTTAAGCTCGGGACAACAGAAGTGGCATTTCTTAATATTGAGTGTAAGGCCAGCCTGCTGGAGGCAATCAAACACTCGCTGGACGTCATGAAAGTGATTCTGGACGTCTTTGGAATAGATTATGATGTCATCCAAGTACACCATACAGCACTCTCCTAGGCAGCTCCTCAGCACTTGAGTCATTAGCCTTTGGAAGGTAGCTGGAGCTCCCTTCAAGCCGAAAGGCATAACCCGAAAATGGAATAATCCAAAACATGTGACAAATGCCGTGAGGTGCTGGCTTTCCGGGTCCATTTCTACCTGCCAATAACCACTGTTGAGATCTAAGGTGGTGAACACAGCTGAACTTGCCAGAGATTCAAGTATCTCAGAAATCGTTGGTAGAGGATAGGCATCTCCCTCGCTACGTTCATTAACACGGCGGAGATCAACACAAAATCGGGGTGTTCCACCATCTTTTCTAGGCACCACTACAATCGGGGATGCCCATGGTGAATGGGAAGGTACAATGATACCCTGTTGAAGCATCTCTTTGATCTGCTCCTTAACCATCTTCCGCTTTTGTAGGGGTAATCGATAGGGGCGCTGGGTAACCACAACATCACTGTTTAATTTGATTTTATGTTTCAGCACAGAGGTACGGCCTAAAGTGGTGGTGCAGACCCGCGGGTTGTTTAGCAAGAGTTGGTACAATTTCTCAGCCTCCCTCCCTGTTAAACCACTGTCTGCAACAGCAGTATGGAGCAGACTGAGTAAGTCATCACCTTTAGGAATACAAGCTAGGTTACACCAGTCATCACTAACGGCAGGCAAGAGCGGTAATGTAGGTGGTAAGGTAGTATACAAAGCAACACTGCTCACACTCAGAACACCCCAACAATCACCAGGGCACAGGACAGGCTGGAAAGGGAAAACCCTGGTGGTGTCATCACCAGCAAAAGAGTATACCTTGTCCCGGACGTTGACCTGGAGCCCACTCATGCTCATAAAATCTAAACCCAGAACTAATGGATACACCAACACATCTGCATCCAGTACTGCGGTAGGTACGAACCAACTGTTACCATGCATGCTGAACTCCAGCACTTTACATCCAATAGGATTTGCTTGCTGGCCATTCGCAAGATACATTGGTCCACCCTGCCATGATACAAGGGACTCATTGGGGCCTTTGATCTTATTCCACAGACTCACATGCAATAAAGTGTAAGTAGCACCTGTGTCCACAAGCGCTTTCCCATGACGCTGACGTACCGTGATGGGCACAACCAACTGTTTTAGACTAGTGGGCGGGTGAGATGGAGATCCCACCACACTAGTAGACTTTTGCTTCTGGCAGTTCTTGGCTGCAGGCTGACTAGCAACAGTAGCCATGGAACCTTTTTTACTGGACTCTGAAGTCTGTTTGACTCTGACTTTTGCTGTCTACTGTATTTTGAGCTACCTGGGAAGACATGAAACTGAGGGCAGAACCCTGGTGCATGCTCACCATGGCAACGCCAACACAAAACCATTTCAGGTCTCTTTATAACCTTCTTTTCAGTTGTACCATTAGCTTTGTGAGATTCGTTCAGAGTTCTCCTGTACCTTTTCTGGTTTTCATAATCTACTTCTATTTGACTCCCAATGCGGATCATCTCATCTATGGAGGTAACCCGACCACGGAGCTGACATGCCAGAAAGGGATTCATAGCCTTCAATATTCTTTTTAAAATCTCATCATCTGTGGCCGAAGAGTGCTAACGTTTGATAAGTGCTTGAAAGGAGAAAACAAAGTCTCGTAGTGACTCATTTCTTCCTTGCACCCTGGTTCGAATCTGTTCTTCCAGAACATCAACATAGTCCTCGGGAAGAAAAGATGATAGGAAAGCTCTCTGAAATTCCTCCCATGAATGGATTTTCTCCCTAACAGTCTCCCACCAATCACGTGCAGAACCATGCAATACACTTCTCATGGTCGCTAGGATCTCACCATGGGTAAGTGGTTTCAGAGACAGGAAGTCACTGCATCTTTGCAAATACACCAAAGGATCTTTCTCATCCTGAGGCCCGCCATAGCAAGGGAAAAACATCTTAATTGGAAGTTTGCCATCAGTCACTCTACAACCATCATCCTGGAAAATTTCACCCTTAGGAGCAGCAACTCCTGAGCAATCTGAAGGAACTCCCACAGGTGCGGAGGTAGGCAACAAAACCACATTTTTAACAACTGGAGAAACAGGATATGTGTGTGCTTGAGACGAAACTGCAACAGGTGTGACTGCTTCTTTAAGGACCCATTCCTCTCGCTTATGTATTGAATTGACCTGAGAATTGAGTGCACACTGTTGACGCACAAGAGACTCAAGGGTAGCCTGCACTGAACCCATCTGCTGTTGCAATGTACGCACCTCGGTCACCAGAAGTTGTACATCCTTGTTTTCAGTGACCGCGGATGTAATGGAGGTCATCAAGTTTTGACGGTCAGTAATCAGGGACTCTTGGAATTCAGACTGTGTTTGTTGTGCATTCCACTGAATGGCATTTATGCACTTTGAACCAAAATCCCTTACTTCTGCGAGCAAATGGTTACTTGCTTTCTCCACCACATTTGTTATGAGAGTAGTACACATTTTTAGAGCTTTATCAATGGGTATGCCCTTTGAAATGTTTGACAGCCACTCACGCTGCCAATCCACTGTATTTTTAAACACAAGTTTCATCGACTCTACAGCATTAGCAAAAATGACTAAATCCGAATCTGAGTGTTCCTGGGTGGGAGGAGCTACAGGAACTGGGGATGAAGGTGGAAGTAATAAGCCCTCTAAAGCCAAAAGAGGATGAGTGTCCAGAGACAATTGTGGTTCTACTGGAGCATCTACCCATCCCTCTTCATCATCATCATCATCATCCCGTAAGTGCACCTCCTGCCCAACTACAGGCATATCCAAGCTAACATTTACAGAAAGCTCGGATTCCAATTCCGCAAGCGACGGTTCAAATGCGGTCATTGTAATGTCTGGATCTTCCCAAGACATGATGGATAGTCACTAGTAATTATTTGGACTAATAGTCAAGCCACACTCCAAATTCACATTTCAGAAATATACACTCAAATACACTTGCTAAATAGATATCAGAAGATGGGACACAAAACTAAATCTCTTTATTGAAAGATTATGCTTTGTGTTATGTGTCCCTTCGTGGTTGCCAATTATGTGGCGGTACTGAGTTCCCCAGACTTTAGTTGTTCAGTCAGAACTGAAAAACAGTTCCCATCCACATAATAATATAAAATAAAATGCCTTCTTAATAATAATAATGAACAAATACCTCTTCAATAATGAACAAATGCCTCTATAATAACAAACAATTAAGGAAACTGAAATATTGGTTTTGCTTTTCCTTTTACCCTCCTTTAAAGTTTTCCCAAATAAAATACACTAAAAGAAATGGGTATAAAGGGTTTCATTGAAAATCAACAAATGAGTAGAATACAAAAATACAGCCTACAGGCGTTAGGCTATTGTAAGGCAAGCCAGATCGTTGCACCAACAGTACCTAAACGTCCCAGTGCAGGTAACCCAATTGGTTGGCACTTAACTTGTTTCCCCAACTAGGAGAGTCAACACTCTCAACAAACAAAACACAAAGATCACAGAATCCCAAAAGGGCCCAAAACAGACCAGAGTTTCTGGTAAAGCTGATAACACATGTTGCATTGAGTGAAGGAGAGATCAGAATGACACTGGGTGTGCAGTTTCCCTCCTCTTTTAAGCCCTACGGAAAGGGCGTCGTTACACCCTGATTGGCCAAGAGGGGAATACACCAAGCTGCTCTCAACTATCATTTAAGAGCCAGTCCCCACACCCTGCGCAACAGGTGAACTGAATAACCCTCTAATCACTCAGCAACTCAACCAAAAAAAACACCAGGGAAAAGGGAAACAACAGCAAGCACCAGAGAATTGGCAGCTGCCACAGTATATCTATTATATGTAGTATATCTAGTATATGTAGTTTATCTAGTATATGTAGTATATCTAGTATATTATATGTAGTATAGCTAGTATATCTAGTACATCTAGTATTTCTAGTACATCTAGTATATCTAGTATATGTAGTATATGTAGTATATCTAGTATATGTAGTATATAGTATATCTAGTATATCTATTATATGTAGTATATCTAGTATATGTAGTTTATCTAGTATATGTAGTATATCTAGTATAGTATATGTAGTATAGCTAGTATATCTAGTACATCTAGTATTTCTAGTACATCTAGTATATCTAGTATATGTAGTATATGTAGTATATCTAGTATTTCTAGTATATCTAGTATATGTAGTATATGTAGTATTTCTAGTATATCTGGTATAGAATATGTAATATATCTAGTATATGTAGTATATCTAGTATATATAGTATATCTAGTATAGTATATGTAGTATATCTAGTATATCTAGTATTTCTAGTATATCTAGTATATCTAGTATATGTAGTATATGTAGTATTTCTAGTATATCTAGTATATCTGGTATAGAATATGTAGTATATCTAGTATATGTAGTATATCTAGTATTTCTAGTATATCTAGTATATCTAGTATATGTAGTATATGTAGTAAATCTAGTATATGTAGTATATCTAGTATTTCTAGTATATCTAGTATAGTATATGTAGTATATGCAGTAAATCTAATATATGTAGTATATCTAGTATATCAAGTATATGTAGTATATCTAGTATTTCTAGTATATCTAGTATATCTAGTATAGTATATGTAGTATATGCAGTAAATCTAATATATGTAGTATATCTAGTATATCTAATATATGTAGTATATCTAGTATTTCTAGCATATCTAGTATATCTAGTATAGTATATGTAGTATATGTAGTACATCTAGTATATGTAGTATATGTAGTATATCTAGTATATCTAATATATGTAGTATATCTAATATTTCTAGTGTATCTAGTATATCTAGTATATCTAGTATATGTAGTACAGCCTGCGCTGAAGCAGGAGAAGCCAACACAGGATCAGCAGGGATTCATGGAGAGACCTTCGTCTGGTCAGCTAACATTACTGCCAAGCAGGTGAAATATAAAGTGATATTGTGGTTTTAGCTGACGTGTGTCGCCTCACTGTGTTGAGTGATGCTCCTTCATGTCTATTTAGAGCGAGCAAGCGCGAGCTCGACGCTGACTTTCGTTGACTTAAAGGTCACAGGTGTCGCTGTTAACAAGCATTTCTGAAAGTTACAAATAGTCCCTTCAAGGGTTTCCCTAAGCTATCTATATGCAGAGTGTCATCGTCGTCATTCCTATTCAGCCACGTTTCAGTGAATAGTATATATAGTATATCTAGTATTTCTAGTATATATATTATATCTAGTATTTCTAGTACATCTAGTATACATAGTATATGTAGTATATCTAGTATATGTAGTATATGTAGTATATCTAGTTTATGTAGTATATGTAGTATATCTAGTATATCTAGTATATGTAGTTTATCTAGTATATGTAGTTTATCTAGTATATGTAGTATATCTAGTATATCTGGTATATGTAGTATATGTAGTATATATAGTATATCTAGTATATGTAGTATATCTAGTATATCTAGTATATCTAGTATAGTTTATGTAGTATATCTAGTATATCTAGTATAGTGTATGTAGTATATCTAGTATATGTAGTATATCTAGTACATCTAGTATAGTATATGTAGTATATGTAGTATATCTAGTATACAGTATATAGTATATCTAGTATATCTAGTATATCTAGTACATCTACCCTGTGCATCATCACATTCTACCATTGTGCACAGTATAAACTCAATAAAATACAACTAAACGGTATAATTTTGACTCCAAATGGAGTAGTTTTATTATAATAATGAAATATGATCAAGTAAAACTTAGATAATAACAAATAGATCAATAACAATGTAAATATGAGAACAAAGAATAATCCAAAGTCAAGTATGAACATTCAATATAAAAATATAAATATATATATATAAATATAAAGTAAAAATACAGTTTCTTGTGCGTTGATGATGTAACTAAAATATTGAAATCATTGTCAAACAAACATTGTTTGGAGTGTTGTTTTCGTAGCGTTAAGGCCTCGTCTTTTAGAGACTATTCAGAATAAAGACCACCACAGCATTTGATCAAGTTGTTAAAGGCAGAGTTTCAGCACACAGCTCAGCTGGTGCCTGTCTGGTAGAAGAGGTTAAGAGGCTGATTCAGGGTGTAGTCCTAAACAAAGGCTTCTGATTCCAGGACTAGGTTTAGGTTTAGATTTAGGACTAGGTTTAGGACTAGGTTTAGGTTTAGGCTTAGGTTTAGGTTTAGGTCAGTGTGAGTTGAATCAGTGTAAAGGCCCTCACAGATACAGCAGTATGAGTGTGAGTGAGTGTACAGTATGTGAGTGTATGAGTGTATATGTGAGTGGGTGATGGAGGATGAAAGATGGTTAGGATGGAGGTGGGGGGGGGGGGGGGGGGTGATGAATGATTACTAACAAAGCCTCTTGAGCTGATAAAGTGAAGGCACAAAGGAAGTGGGTCACAGCCTGCTGCTGGTCCACTGTTGCCTAGCTTCAGGGGCTGGGTGGGCCGAGGGGACCGGGGGGGCAGGCACTATAGATAATGGGTGATTTCCTCCGAGCACATCAAAAACATCACTGCTTTGATAAACCGCTAAGCTGAATAAATTTAGCAGGCCACGTTATCCTTATTAGTGTAATACTGAAGGAAAAACAACACCAAGCTCTGAGCTAGGAGATGAAAAAAAAACTGAGGTACAGCTGGATCAGCTTTTACAGTTATCCATAAAATTTATATTAATGATGACAACAAAGCAGAAATAAACAAGACAAAACAATACACATCTCACAGATTTACAGATTAATATGTTTAATGTTAACAAAATAATGAGGTTACATATGTTTGGTGGATATATATATATATATTTTTTATCATGGTAGGAAGGAAAATTAATAAATAGACATCAGTCCTCCACATTACCTTTCCTCTCTGGATGGACATAAACATTACAGACTGGCCTTCATTGCTCTTTATTGTAGACTTTATTGTAGACCTTGTTGTAGACTATGGCTCCCTCTGTGGAAAACAAGGTGATATTACATCCCTGATATTATATCCCTGATATTATATCCCTGATATTACATCCCTGATATTTCATCCCTGATATTATATCCCTTATATTACATTCCTGATATTTCATCCCTGATATTACATCCCTGATATTATATCCCTGATATTATATCCCTGATATTACATCCCTGATATTACATCCCTGATATAATATTCCTGATATTACATCCCTGATATTACATCCCTGATATAACATTCCTGATATTACATCCCTGATACTACATCCCTGATATTACATCCCTGATATTACATCCCTGATATAATATTCCTGATATTACATCCCTGATATTACATCCCTGATATAATATTCCTGATATTACATCCCTGATACTACATCCCTGATATTACATCCCTGATATTACATCCCTGATACTACATCCCTGATATTACATCCCTGATATTTGGATTGTTGACTCAGGTCAACAATCCACCTCCACAGCGTTACACAGCTGCACTGATCACACTTGTAATGATCAATGCTTCTCAGTGATTTTATGAATGACAACAGATTTGTTTAGATTAGAAGTGTAGATTATATATGGTAAGGAATTTGAAACATTTGCAGTGGTGCAATTGTACCTCAGTTTACAACCAACACAAAGAGAACATAGAGTAAATAGCTTTGTCTGTAAATCTCCGTCCATCCATCCATCCATCCATCCATCCATCCATCCATCCATCCATCCATCCATCCATCTCGTCCCACACTGTGTGCTGGTAGCTGTGTGATTTACCACATGAGTAATGTGGTCATTGAATGTCGCTCCTTTAACAGAGTCAGTTTACAGTATAGAGTATCTGGAGCAGCGTCTAGTGTTCTGAGCTTATGTAACATCAACCCTTCGTCATACTGGCCTGACTCTGCCTTTTTTCATCCACGGCAAGGTTGGGCTGCCGGTTATGTAACCACACCAGGCTCTTCAAACCTCTAGATTGCAGTATTTCTCTGTGATAGCCTCATACTCACAGGACACAGGATGTAGAAATGGAGCTATTTCCCTGTGTTGCCAGTTGATGGCAGTGTTTTTACACTGGTACTCCTTCACCTGCTCTGCAGGTGATTATTTAAGTTTCTGCCTCTGCTATATACTTTTTTTAAGCATTAAACACTATTTTGCAGGAACACAAAAAAAAAATTAAATGAACAATACTGTGCTTGCACACTGCAGAAAGATTGGAATTTGAAGGGAAGTAACTGATTACAGTTGATTACGTTACAGTGAATCCTGATGAAAACATCCATCTTTACTTCAGAATTAAGCTGTGATCGGCCTTAGACACATACAGTACCTTGTTGCTAGGTAACATCAGCATGATGCTTCTAACTCAACCCAATACTCCAGATCACTGTGAGAATGCAGCCCTATCTCAAACTGATATCAGTAAATCATAATCACTATGATAGTACTTTAGATATAAACTGTTTTTAACAGTTGAAATAATGGGGACTCTAATGGAGAGCTCTTCCTAGATGTGTGTTTGTCCAGAGTCCAGTAACAGTGTGTGTTCGTCCAGAGAACAGTAACAGTGTGTGTTCGTTCAGAGTCCAGTAACAGTGTGTGTTCGTCCAGAGAACAGTAACAGTGTGTGTTCGTTCAGAGTCCAGTAACTGTGAGAGTTCGTCAAGAGAACAGTAACAGTGTGTGTTCAGTCTGTGTTCGTCCAGAGAACAGTAACTGTGTGTGTTCGTCCAGAGAACAGTAACTGTGTGTGTTCGTCCAGAGTCCAGTAACAGTGTGTGTTCGTCCAGAGAACAGTAACAGTGTGTGTTCGTCCCGAGAACAGTAACAGTGTGTGTTCAGTGTGTGTTCGTCCAGAGAACAGTAACAGTGTGTGTTCGTTCAGAGTCCAGTAACTGTGAGAGTTCATGCAGAGAACAGTAACAGTGTGTGTTCAGTGTGTGTTGGTCCAGAGTACAGTAACAGTGTGTGTTCGTTCAGAGTCCAGTAACAGTGAGTGTTCGTTCAGAGTCCAGTAACTGAGTGTTCATGCAGAGAACAGTAACAGTGTGTGTTCAGTGTGTGTTGGTCCAGAGTACAGTAACAGTGTGTGTTGTTCCAGAGTACAGTAACAGTGATTGTTCGTCCAGAGAACAGTAACAGTGTGTGTTCGTCCAGAGAACAGTAACAGTGAATGTTCGTCCAGAGTACAGTAACAGTGTGTGTTCGTCCAGAGTACAGTAACAGTGTGTGTCAGTGTGTGTTCGTCCAGAGTACAGTAACAGTGTGTGTTCGTCCAGAGAACAGTAACAGTGTGTGTTCGTCCAGAGTACAGTAACAGTGTGTGTTCGTCCAGAGTACAGTAACAGTGTGTGTTCGTCCAGAGAACAGTAACAGTGTGTGTTCGTTCAGAGTCCAGTAACAGTGTGTGTTCGTCCAGAGAATAGTAACAGTGTGTGTTCGTCCAGAGAACAGTAACAGTGTGTGTTCGTCCAGAGTACAGTAACAGTGTATGTTCCTCCAGAGAACAGTAACAGTGTGTGTTCCTTCAGAGAACATTAACAGTGTGTGTTTGTCTGAATCAGAGACGTCTAAAGCATCTGATTGGATTTAAGGAGCAAAGAGACAAACTCAAGACAAGGATGTGTAGAGATGGAGGTGTGATCTGATCCCAGGCCAGCATATTATGCTCAGCTGGCCTCGGTACAGAACCACTCTCTGTTGTTGGGCCCAGGTCCTCCCATGCCTCTGTTAGTAGTACAGTAATGAATGTCTAATTAAGCAGCATGAAGCAGCAGCAGCGATTACTGTACCACTCATTGACTGTACAGTGCTGTGCTTTTATCTTCTGTTGCTCTGCTGTGGTACTGCTGCCAGGTCAGCCTCTACCATCTGGTACTGTGTAATGTGTCACTGTGACTGTGTGTGCAGGTTGAAGTCAGCATCATGGTGACGGGTCCCTTGGCTTACATTAGCATGAAAACAGCAGAGCTGAGGTGAGTCTGAAGTAGTGTGTCAGACACCGAGGACCTTGTTAGGTTAGATATGACATGAACTCTATTACTGTTTACCTGCTAAAGTAATACTTCACTATGCTGTCTGTGTACATTCTGTTACAGTACTTTAAACTCAGTGTACTCTCAGTGTTACAGTGCTGTTAGACTTAAATCTACGGCACTATGTGTGTAGTTTATAAGCACTGCAGTGTTTAGTGCTGTTTTATTTACAGATGTGCAGAGACAGGGACATCGTCCCGAAGGAGTTTATTTCACAACAATGACCCACTAGCTGTACATTATCGCTTATTACACGGCTGAAGAGATCAATAATTGGACACAAAAAACGGTCCACCAGAGTCTGACATCAGAGCTGTGTCCATAGCAACGGTCTGTTATACATAGCAACGGTCTGTTATACATAGCAACGGTCTGTTATACATAGCAACGGTCTGTTATACGTAGCAACGGTCTATTATACATAGCAACGGTCTGCTATACATAGAAACGGTGTGTTATATCAACGGTCTGTTATACGTAGCGACGGTCTGTTATACATAGCAACGGTCTGTTATACATAGCAACGGTCTGTTATACCTAGCAACGGTCTGTTATACGTAGCAACGATCTGTTATACATAGCAACGGTCTGTTATACGTAGCAACGGTGTGTTATACGTAGTAATGGTCTGTTATATCAACGGCCTGTTATACGTAGCAACGGTCTGTTATACGTAGCAGTGGTCTGTTATACATATCAACGGTCTGTTATACATAGCAACGGTCTATTATACGTAGCAACGGTCTGGTTTACATAGCAATGGTCTGTTATACGTAGCAACGGTCTGTTATACGTAGTAACGGTCTGGTATACATAGCAATGGTCTGTTATACATAGCAACAGTCTGTTATACATAGCAACGGTCTGTTATATGTAGTAACGGTCTGTTATACATAGCAACAGTCTGTTATACATAGCAACGGTCTGTTATAAATAAATAACAGACCGTAGAACGCTGTGATGGACCAATCAGAATCAACAAAGCCGTGTAATAAATTCTGTTATACAATACAGACTTTGTGCCCCTTTTGCTAAAAACATTGCAATAATTGACTCTTGGAGCAGAGGAGAGTATACAGTATTATTTATAGAAATTTTACACGTTAGTAGTATTCCACATTTATACTACTTCTTCTTTATTCAAGCAAGAATCTGCATGTCTTTTAGATAGTTCTCATTCTTGTTGACTTGCAGATGAAGACAGAGTTTGACTGTAACACTTCCTCGTTCTGCCATTTCTTCGACTGCTTAGATTGTTTCTGCTCATTTAGAGGAGGCTTAATAGTGGTCATTGTGTTTAAACACAATGACCACTAGTAATCACTAATGAGCTGCACATTGTAGTCCTCTGAGACCCTCCATAGAGCCATTTAGGTCTTTTTCAGGGTGATCCAGGGGGTCTTTAGGTGGAGATAGCAAGTCAACAGTAGATGTCACATTGAAGTGGTGTACATCATCTGAGAGCTGGAACCTGAAGATGAATTTTGAGATGCAGCTCAGCACTGTGTCAAATAATTCTAGTCATAAATCAGAAATAAACATTAATGAATGAATGAATTATTTAAAATGAATTGTCAAAGTGTATAAGGGTTTAGAACATTATGATAGAAGTATATGATGGTCATCCCCATGCTCTATTATGTCTCATAAGTTGTTGAAGCAATTTTTGTGTTGATACCATTTGATACACAGTTCAGTCAGACAACTCACGTTTGAAATGTTTATTTCAACAGCAGAACATTGTTAGAGTTTGGGGTCTAGACTCCATAATATATGCAAATATGATTACATGAGATATTGGGAGTGATGATTAGACATATTTCCCCCTGTCGGAGCCTGCAGGTGGATGCTGGGGTGGTGGTGGGGCTGACAGAGCAGGCAGCGGCAGTAGGCTACTGGTGCAGGGCAGCAGCAGCATTGAAGAGGCAGAGGGAGAGACAGAGAATTTTGCAGCTTAAATAGACCGCCCAATTGGGAGGGTGCATTTGAATTGAGGTATTGAGAGTGAGGCATGTCACGTGAACTAACTCGCAGGCGTCGCTCCATATTTGGTGCTAAATTGAACCATTTTTTACCACTCAAGAATTGATAAAAATGATAAATAATCCCTCCAACATACCACTTTAAGACCTTGAGGAAGACCATTTGGAATCAAAAACTTTTGACATTTTGAGATTTCAGCTAGGAAATCCATCCATCCTCTGAATGCTCTAGGTCTCTAGTCTGATCCATCCATCCTCTGAATGCTCTAGGTCTCTAGTTTGATCCATCCATCCTTTGAATGATCTAGGTCTCTAGTTTGATCCATACATCCTCTGAATGCTCTGGGTCTCTAGTTTGATGCATCCATCCTCTGAATGCTCTAGGTCTCTAGTTTGAGCCATCCATCCTCTGAATGCTCTAGGTCTCTAGTTTGATCCATCCATCCTCTGAATGCTCTCGGTCTCTAGTTTGATCCATCCATACATCCTCTGAATGCTCTAGGTCTCTAGTTTGATCCATCCATCCTCTGAATGCTCTAGGTCGCCAGTTAGATCCATCCATCCTGTGAATGCTCTAGGTCTCTAGTTTGATCCATCCATCCATCCACTGAATGCTCTAGGTCTCTAGTTTGATCCATCCATCCTCTGAATGCTCTAGGTCTCTAGTTTCCTCCATCCATCCTCTGAATGCTCTAGGTCTCTAGTTTGATCTATCCATCCTCTGAATACTCTGTCTCTAGTTTGATCCATCCATCCTCTGAATGCTCTAGATCTCTAGTTTGTTCCATCTATCCTCTGAATGCTCTAGGTCTCTAGTCTGATCCATCCATCCTCTGAATGCTAGAGGTCTCTAGTTTGATCCATCCATCCTCTGAATGCTCTAGGTCTCTAGTTTGATCCATCCATCCTCTGAATGCTCTAGGTCTCTAGTCTGATCCATCCATCCTCTGAATACTCTAGGTCTCTAGTTTGATCCATCTATCCTCTGAATGCTCTAGGTCTCTAGTTTGATGCATCCATCCTCTGAATGCTCTAGGTCTCTAGTTTGATCCATCCATCCTCTGAATGCTCTAGGTCTCTAGTTTGATGCATCCATCCTCTGAATGCTCTAGGTCTCTAGTTTGATCCATCCATCCTCTGAATGCTCTAGGTCTCTAGTTTGATCCATCCATCCTCTGAATGCTCTAGGTCTCTAGTCTTATCCATCCATCCTCTGAATGCTCTAGGTCTCTAGTTTGATCCATTCATCCTCTGAATGCTCGAGGTCTCTAGTTTGATCCATCCATCCTCTGAATGCTCTAGGTCTCTAGTTTGATCCATCCATCCTCTGAATGCTCTAGGTCTCTAGTTTGATCCATACATCCATCCTCTGAATGCTCTATGTCTCTAGTTTGATCCATCCACCCTCTGAATGCTCTAGGTCTCTAGTCTGATCCATCCATCCTCTGAACGCTCTAGGTCTCTAGTCTGATCCATCATCCTCTGAACGCTCTAGGTCTCTAGTTTGATCCATCCATCCTCTGAATGCTCTAGGTCTCTAGTTTGATCCATCCATCATCTGAATGCTCTAGGTCTCTAGTTTGATCCATCCATCCTCTGAATGCTCTAGGTCTCTAGTTTGATGCATCCATCCTCTGAATGCTCTATCTCTAGTTTGATCCATCCATCCTCTGAATGCTCGAGGTCTCTAGTTTGATCCATCCATCCTCCGAATGCTATAGGTCTCTAGTCTTATCCATCCATCCTCTGAATGCTCTATGTCTCTAGTTTGATCCATCCATCCTCTGAATGCTCGAGGTCTCTAGTTTGATCCATCCATCCTCTGATAACTCTAGGTCTCTAGTTTGATCCATCCATCCTCTGAATACTCTGTCTCTAGTTTGATCCATCCATCCATCCTCTGAATGCTCTAGGTCTCTAGTTTGATCCATCCATCCTCTGAATGCTCTAGGTCTCTAGTTTGATCCATACATCCATCCTCTGAATGCTCTAGGTCTCTAGTTTGATCCATTCATCCTCCTAATGCTCTAGGTCTCTAGTTTGATCCATCCATCCTCTGAATGCTCTAGGTGTCTAGTCTTATCCATCCATCCTCTGAATGCTCTAGGTCTCTAGTTTGATCCATTCATCCTCTGAATGCTCGAGGTCTCTAGTTTGATCCATCCATCCTCTGAATGCTCTAGGTCTCTAGTTTGATCCATCCATCATCTGAATGCTCTAGGTCTCTAGTTTGATCCATCCATCCTCTGAATGCTCTAGGTCGCCAGTTAGATCCATCCATCCTGTGAATGCTCTAGGTCTCTAGTTTGATCCATCCATCCATCCACTGAATGCTCTAGGTCTCTAGTTTGATCCATCCATCCTCTGAATGCTCTAGGTCTCTAGTTTGATCTATCCATCCTCTGAATACTCTGTCTCTAGTTTGATCCATCCATCCTCTGAATGCTCTAGATCTCTAGTTTGTTCCATCTATCCTCTGAATGCTCTAGGTCTCTAGTCTGATCCATCCATCCTCTGAATGCTAGAGGTCTCTAGTTTGATCCATCCATCCTCTGAATGCTCTAGGTCTCTAGTTTGATCCATCCATCCTCTGAATGCTCTAGGTCTCTAGTCTGATCCATCCATCCTCTGAATACTCTAGGTCTCTAGTTTGATCCATCTATCCTCTGAATGCTCTAGGTCTCTAGTTTGATGCATCCATCCTCTGAATGCTCTAGGTCTCTAGTTTGATCCATCCATCCTCTGAATGCTCTAGGTCTCTAGTTTGATGCATCCATCCTCTGAATGCTCTAGGTCTCTAGTTTGATCCATCCATCCTCTGAATGCTCTAGGTCTCTAGTTTGATCCATCCATCCTCTGAATGCTCTAGGTCTCTAGTCTTATCCATCCATCCTCTGAATGCTCTAGGTCTTCTAGTTTGATCCATTCATCCTCTGAATGCTCGAGGTCTCTAGTTTGATCCATCCATCCTCTGAATGCTCTAGGTCTCTAGTTTGATCCATCCATCATTTGAATGCTCTAGGTCTCTAGTTTGATCCATACATCCATCCTCTGAATGCTCTATGTCTCTAGTTTGATCCATCCACCCTCTGAATGCTCTAGGTCTCTAGTCTGATCCATCCATCCTCTGAACGCTCTAGGTCTCTAGTCTGATCCATCATCCTCTGAACGCTCTAGGTCTCTAGTTTGATCCATCCATCCTCTGAATGCTCTAGGTCTCTAGTTTGATCCATCCATCATCTGAATGCTCTAGGTCTCTAGTTTGATCCATCCATCCTCTGAATGCTCTAGGTCTCTAGTTTGATGCATCCATCCTCTGAATGCTCTATCTCTAGTTTGATCCATCCATCCTCTGAATGCTCGAGGTCTCTAGTTTGATCCATCCATCCTCCGAATGCTATAGGTCTCTAGTCTTATCCATCCATCCTCTGAATGCTCTATGTCTCTAGTTTGATCCATCCATCCTCTGAATGCTCGAGGTCTCTAGTTTGATCCATCCATCCTCTGATAACTCTAGGTCTCTAGTTTGATCCATCCATCCTCTGAATACTCTGTCTCTAGTTTGATCCATCCATCCATCCTCTGAATGCTCTAGGTCTCTAGTTTGATCCATCCATCCTCTGAATGCTCTAGGTCTCTAGTTTGATCCATACATCCATCCTCTGAATGCTCTAGGTCTCTAGTTTGATCCATTCATCCTCCTAATGCTCTAGGTCTCTAGTTTGATCCATCCATCCTCTGAATGCTCTAGGTGTCTAGTCTTATCCATCCATCCTCTGAATGCTCTAGGTCTCTAGTTTGATCCATTCATCCTCTGAATGCTCGAGGTCTCTAGTTTGATCCATCCATCCTCTGAATGCTCTAGGTCTCTAGTTTGATCCATCCATCATCTGAATGCTCTAGGTCTCTAGTTTGATCCATCCATCCTCTGAATGCTCTAGGTCGCCAGTTAGATCCATCCATCCTGTGAATGCTCTAGGTCTCTAGTTTGATCCATCCATCCATCCACTGAATGCTCTAGGTCTCTAGTTTGATCCATCCATCCTCTGAATGCTCTAGGTCTCTAGTTTCCTCCATCCATCCTCTGAATGCTCTAGGTCTCTAGTTTGATCTATCCATCCTCTGAATACTCTGTCTCTAGTTTGATCCATCCATCCTCTGAATGCACTAGATCTCTAGTTTGTTCCATCTATCCTCTGAATGCTCTAGGTCTCTAGTCTGATCCATCCATCCTCTGAATGCTAGAGGTCTCTAGTTTGATCCATCCATCCTCTGAATGCTCTAGGTCTCTAGTTTGATCCATCCATCCTCTGAATGCTCTAGGTCTCTAGTCTGATCCATCCATCCTCTGAATACTCTAGGTCTCTAGTTTGATCCATCTATCCTCTGAATGCTCTAGGTCTCTAGTTTGATGCATCCATCCTCTGAATGCTCTAGGTCTCTAGTTTGATCCATCCATCCTCTGAATGCTCTAGGTCTCTAGTTTGATGCATCCATCCTCTGAATGCTCTAGGTCTCTAGTTTGATCCATCCATCCTCTGAATGCTCTAGGTCTCTAGTTTGATCCATCCATCCTCTGAATGCTCTAGGTCTCTAGTCTTATCCATCCATCCTCTGAATGCTCTAGGTCTCTAGTTTGATCCATTCATCCTCTGAATGCTCGAGGTCTCTAGTTTGATCCATCCATCCTCTGAATGCTCTAGGTCTCTAGTTTGATCCATCCATCATTTGAATGCTCTAGGTCTCTAGTTTGATCCATACATCCATCCTCTGAATGCTCTATGTCTCTAGTTTGATCCATCCACCCTCTGAATGCTCTAGGTCTCTAGTCTGATCCATCCATCCTCTGAACGCTCTAGGTCTCTAGTCTGATCCATCATCCTCTGAACGCTCTAGGTCTCTAGTTTGATCCATCCATCCTCTGAATGCTCTAGGTCTCTAGTTTGATCCATCCATCATCTGAATGCTCTAGGTCTCTAGTTTGATCCATCCATCCTCTGAATGCTCTAGGTCTCTAGTTTGATGCATCCATCCTCTGAATGCTCTATCTCTAGTTTGATCCATCCATCCTCTGAATGCTCGAGGTCTCTAGTTTGA
>NC_051276.1:845898-885898 GCF_015220745.1 Sebastes umbrosus
TCTGAATGCTCGAGGTCTCTAGTTTGATCAATCCATCCTCTGAATGCTCGAGGTCTATAGTTTGAACCATCCATCATCCTCTGAATGCTTTAGGTCTCTAGTTTGATCCATCCATCCTCTGAATGCTCTAGGTCTCTATTTGATCCATACATCCATCCACTGAATGCTCAAGGATTCTAATCTGATCCATCCATCCTCTGAATGATCTAGGTCTCTAGTTTGATCCATCCATCATCTGAATGCTATAGGTCTCTAGTTTGATGTATCCATCCTCTGAATGCTCTAGGTCTCTAGTTTGATCCATCCATCCTCTGAATGCACTAGGTCTATAGTTTGATCCATCCATCCTCTGAATGCTCTAGGTCTCTAGTTTGATCCATCCATCCATCCTCTGAATGCTCTAGGTCTCTAGTTTGATCCATCCATCCTCTGAATGCTCGAGGTCTCTAGTTTGATCCATCCATTCTGAGTGCTCTAGGTCTCTAGTTTGATGCATCCATCCTCTGAATGCTATAGGTCTCTAGTTTGAGCCATCCATCCTCTGAATGCTCTAGGTCTCTAGTTTGATCCATCCATCCATCCTCTGAATTCTCTAGGTCTGTAGTTTGATCCATCCATCCTCTGAATGCTCTAGGTCTCTTGTTTGATCCATCCATCCTCTGAATGCTCTAGGTCTCTAGTTTGATCCATCCATCCTCTGAATGCTCTAGGTCTCGAGTCTTATCCATCCATCCTCTGAATGCTTGAGATCTCTAGTTTGATCCATCCATCCTCTGAATGCTCTAGGTCTCTAGTTTGATCCATCCATCCATCATCTGAATGCTCTAGGTCTCTAGTTTGATCCATCCATCCTCTGAATGCTCGAGGTCTCTAGTTTGATCCATCCATCATCTGAATGCTCTAGGTCTCTAGTTCGATGCATCCATCCTCTGAATGCTCTAGGTCTCTAGTTTTATCCATCCATCCTCTGAATGCTCTAGGTCTCTAGTCTTATCCATCCATCCTCTGAATGCTCGAGGTCTATAGTTTGAACCATCCATCATCCTCTGAATGTTTTAGGTCTCTAGTTTGATCCATCCATCCTCTGAATGCTCTAGGTCTCTATTTGATCCATACATCCATCCTCTGAATGCTCTAGGTTTCTAATCTGATCCATCCATCCTCTGAATGATCTAGGTCTCTAGTCTGATCCATCCATCATCTGAATGCTCTAGGTCTCTAGTTTGATGTATCCATCCTCTGAATGCTCTAGGTCTCTAGTTTGATCCATCCATCCTCTGAATGCTTGAGGTCTCTAGTTTGATCCATACATCATCTGAATGCTCTAGGTCTCTAGTTTGATGCATCCATCCTCTGAATGCTCTAGGTCGCTAGTTTGATCCATACATCCATCCTCTGAATGCTCTAGCTCTCTAGTTTGATCCATCCATCCTCTGAATGCTCTAGGTCTCTAATTTGATCCATCCATCCACCTAATGCTCTAGGTCTCTAGTTTCATCCATCCATCCTCTGAATGCTCTAGGTCTCTAGTTTGATCCATCCATCCTCTGAATGCTCTAGATCTCTAGTTTGATCCATCCATCCTCTGAATGCTCGAGGTCTCTAGTTTGATCCATCCATCATCTGAATGCTCTAGGTCTCTAGTTTGATCCATCCATCCTCTGAATACTCTGTCTCTAGCTTGATCCATCCATCCATCCATCCTCTGAATGCTCTAGGTCTCTAGTTTGATCCATCCATCCATCCTCTGAATGCTCTAGGTCTCTAGTTTGATCCATCCATCCTCTGAATGCTCGAGGTCTCTAGTTTGATCCATCCATTCTGAATGCTCTATGTCTCTAGTTTGATGCATCCATCCTCTGAATGCTCTAGGTCTCTAGTCTTATTCATCCATCCTCTGAATGCTCTAGGTCTCTAGTTTGATCCATCCATCCTCTGAATGCTCTAGGTCTCTAGTTTGATCCATCCATCCTCTGAATGCTCTAGGTCTCTAGTTTGATCCATACATCCATCCTCTGAATGCTCGAGGTCTCTAGTTTGATCCATCCATTCTCTGAATGCTCTAGGTCTCTAGATTGATCCATTCATCCTCTGAATGCTCGAGGTCTCTAGTTTGATCCATGTCATACTCTGAATGCTCTAGGTCTCTAGTTTGATCCATCCATCCTCTGAATGCTCTAGGTCTCTAGTTTGATCCATACATCCATCCTCTGAATGCTCGAGGTCTCTAGTTTGATCCATCCATTCTCTGAATGCTCTAGGTCTCTAGATTGATCCATTCATCCTCTGAATGCTCGAGGTCTCTAGTTTGATCCATGTCATACTCTGAATGCTCTAGGTCTCTAGTTTGATCCATCCATCATCTGAATGCTCTAGGTCTCTAGTTTGATGTATCCATCCTCTGAATGCTCTAGGTCTCTAGTTTGATACATCCATCCTCTGAATGCACTAGGTCTATAGTTTGATCCATCCATTCTCTGAATGCTCTAGGTCTCTAGTTTGATCCATCCATCCATCCTCTGAATGCTCTAGGTCTCTAGTTTGATCCATCCATCCTCTGAATGCTCTAGGTCTCTAGTCTGATCCATCCATCCTCTGAATGCTCTAGGTCAGTAGTTTGATCCATCCATCCTCTGAATGCTCTAGGTCTCTTGTTTGATCCATCCATCCTCTGAATGCTTGAGGTCTCTAGTTTGATCCATCCATCCTCTGAATGCTCTAGGTCTCGAGTCTTATCCATCCATCCTCTGAATGCTTGAGGTCTCTAGTTTGATCCATCCATCCTCTGAATGCTCTAGGTCTCTAGTTTGATCCATCCATCCATCCATCCATCCTCTGAATGCTCTAGGTCTCTAGTTTGATCCATCCATCCTCTGAATGCTCTAGGTCTCTAGTTTGATCCATCCATCCATCCTCTGAATTCTCTAGGTCTGTAGTTTGATCCATCCATCCTCTGAATGCTCTAGGTCTCTTGTTTGATCCATCCATCCTCTGAATGCTCTAGGTCTCTAGTTTGATCCATCCATCCTCTGAATGCTCTAGGTCTTAAGTCTTATCCATCCATCCTCTGAATGCTTGAGATCTCTAGTTTGATCCATCCATCCTCTGAATGCTCGAGGTCTCTAGTTTGATCCATCCATCCATCCTCTGAATGCTCTAGGTCTCTAGTTTGATCCATCCATCCTCTGAATGCTCGAGGTCTCTAGTTTGATCCATCCATCATCTGAATGCTCTAGGTCTCTAGTTCGATGCATCCATCCTCTGAATGCTCTAGGTCTCTAGTTTGATCCATCCATCCTCTGAATGCTCTAGGTCTCTAGTCTTATCCATCCATCCTCTGAATGCTCTAGGTCTCTAGGTTGATCCATTCATCCTCTGAATGCTCTAGGTCTCTAGTTTGATCAATCCATCCTCTGAATGCTCGAGGTCTATAGTTTGAACCATCCATCATCCTCTGAATGCTTTAGGTCTCTAGTTTGATCCATCCATCCTCTGAATGCTCTAGGTCTCTAGGTTGATCCATCCATCCTCTGAATGATCTAGGTCTCTAGTTTGATCCATCCATCATCTGAATGCTCTAGGTCTCTAGTTTGATGCATCCATCCTCTGAATGCTCTAGGTCTCTAGTTTGAGCCATCCATCCTCTGAATGCTCTAGGTCTCTAGTCTTATCCATCCATCCTCTGAATGCTCTAGGTCTCTAGTTTGATCCATCCATCCTCTGAATGCTCTAGGTCTCTAGTTTGATCCATCCATCCTCTGAATGCTCTAGGTCTCGAGTCTTATCCATCCATCCTCTGAATGCTTGAGATCTCTAGTTTGATCCATCCATCCTCTGAATGCTCTAGGTCTCTAGTTTGATCCATCCATCCTCTGAATGCTCTAGGTCTCTAGTTTGATCCATCCATCCATCCTCTGAATTCTCTAGGTCTGTAGTTTGATCCATCCATCCTCTGAATGCTCTAGGTCTCTTGTTTGATCCATCCATCCTCTGAATGCTTGAGGTCTCTAGTTTGATCCATCCATGCTCTGAATGCTTGAGGTCTCTAGTTTGATCCATCCATCCTCTGAATGCTCTAGGTCTCTAGTTTGATCCATCCATCCTCTGAATGCTCTAGGTCTCTAGTTTGATCCATCCATCCATCCTCTGAATTCTCTAGGTCTGTAGTTTGATCCATCCATCCTCTGAATGCTCTAGGTCTCTAGTTTGATCCATCCATCCTCTGAATGCTCTAGGTCTCGAGTCTTATCCATCCATCCTCTGAATGCTTGAGATCTCTAGTTTGATCCATCCATCCTCTGAATGCTCTAGGTCTCTAGTTTGATCCATCCATCCATCCTCTGAATGCTCTAGGCCTCTAGTTTGATCCATCCATCCTCTGAATGCTCGAGGTCTCTAGTTTGATCCATCCATCATCTGAATGCTCTAGGTCTCTAGTTCGATGCATCCATCATCTGAATGCTCTAGGTCTCTAGTTTGATCCATCCATCCTCTGAATGCTCTAGGTCTCTAGTTTGATCCATCCATCCTCTGACTGCTCTAGGTCTCTAGTTTGATCCATCCATCCTCTGAATGCTCTAGGTCTCTAGTTTGATCCATCCATCATCTGAATGCTCTAGGTCTCTAGTTTGATGCATCCATCCTCTGAATGCTCTAGGTCTCTAGTTTGATCCATCCATCCTCTGAATGCTTGAGGCCTCTAGTTTGATCCATACATCATCTGAATGCTCTACGTCTCTAGTTTGATGCATCCATCCTCTGAATGCTCTAGGTCGCTAGTTTGATCCATACATCCATCCTCTGAATGCTCTAGGTCTCTAGTTTGATCCATCCATCCTCTGAATGCTCTAGGTCTCTAATTTGATCCATCCATCCACCTAATGCTCTAGGTCTCTAGTTTCATCCATCCATCCTCTGAATGCTCTAGGTCTCTAGTTTGATCCATCCATCCTCTGAATGCTCTAGATCTCTATTTTGATCCATCCATCCTCTGAATGCTCGAGGTCTCTAGTTTGATCCATCCATCATCTGAATGCTCTAGGTCTCTAGTTTGATCCATCCATCCTCTGAATACTCTGTCTCTAGCTTGATCCATCCATCCATCCTCTGAATGCTCTAGGTCTCTAGTTTGATCCATCCATCCATCCTCTGAATGATCTAGGTCTCTAGTTTGATCCATCCATCCTCTGAATGCTTGAGGTCTCCAGTTTGATCCATACATCCATCCTCTGATTGCTCTAGGTCTCTAGTTTGATCCATCCATCCTCTGAATGCTCTAGGTCTCTAGTTTGATCCATCCATCCTCTGAATGCTTGAGGTCTCCAGTTTGATCCATCCATCCATCCTCTGATTGCTCTAGGTCTCTAGTTTGATCCATCCATCCTCTGAATGCTCTAGGTCTCTAGTTCGATGCATCCATCCTCTGAATGCTCTAGGTCTCTAGTTTGATCCATACATTCATCCTTTGATTACTCTAGGTCTCTAGTTTGATCCATCCATCCTCTGAATGCTCTAGGTCTCTAGTTTGATCCATCCATCCTCTGAATGCTCTAGGTCTCTAGTTTGATCCATCCATCATCTGAATGCTCTAGGTCTCTAGTTTGATGCATCCATCCTCTGAATGCTCTAGGTCTCTAGTTTGATCCATCCATCCTCTGAATGCTCGAGGTCTCTAGTTTGATCCATCCATCATCTGAATGCTCTAGGTCTCTAGTTTGATCCATACATCCATCCTCTGAATGCTCTAGGTCTCTAGTTTGATCCATACATCCATCCTCTGAATGCTCTAGGTCTCTAGTTTGATCCATCCATCCTCTGAATGCTCTAGGTCTCTAGTTTAATCCATCCATCCTCTGAATGCTCTAGGTCTCTAGTTTGATCCATCCATCATCTGAATGCTCTAGGTCTCTACTTTATGGCTGTAAAGTTTCCTGAGGCTGTGATTATCCTAGAGATCACCACAGGTCATTTTATATAGTGAGGTCAATGAAATGTCTCCTATGGGGACTAACATCATCACACATGAATACAGTTGGGCTCATTGGATCCACAAGAGTCTCAGCTTTACAGTGATACCCAATGTATGGAATTCAACACTGTTTAGGGACCCCAGTATACCTGAAATATTCAAACACACCATTTTAAGATAGGACACAATAACACATTTATACTGCATGTTATTATCATAAAGTGGGCATGTCTGTAAAGGAGAGACTCGTGGGTACCCATAGAACCCACATTCACTGATCTGCAGGTCAGAGGTCAAGGGACCCCTTTGAAAATGGACATGACAGTCTTTCGGAGTTTAGCCCAACTTTGAAGCGTTATTTAACCTCCTTACCAACAAGCATGACATGGTTACCGTTGGATTCCTGAGGTTTTCTAGTTTAATGTGATATCTGTAGCTTCAGTCTAATTCCAGCCTCTGAACTGATCTCAGTTTTTAGTAACTGACATAAAGGTACAGTAGATTGTTAGGAGCTGACTGTTAACGCAGCATCCATCAGTGTGATTAGTGACGGCTGCTGCAGTACAGGGAGAGGAGGAGAGAGTTGGGGGGGTGGTGAGGGTGAGGGAGAGGGTGGGAGCTTCCTCTCACTCTCTACAGTATGTGATCACCGCTCTGCTGCATTACTCTACAATAGCATGTTAGTGTAATGGTCCAGTCCCTCCCTCTCTCCTCTCAGTCTGCCTCCAGCTCTCTGCCCTGCCACAGCTCATCTCTCTCTCCCTAGCGAGGATGACAGCCCCCAGTCTGATGAACCAGCGAAGCTCTCATTCTGGCTGGTGGCTTCCCAGGGAGACCCCACATGAACGGGCTTACTGGACGACGAGCTGCCGCCGCGTCTGAGGAGCTGCGTGGACAAGCTGCCAGCTGTAGCCGTCTCTGAGTAAGTGCTGTTTTACTATCAGAGATAAGGACGGGTGAGGGGGGTGAAACCAGCAGCTCTGGACTGCTACAGTCAGCATGTTGACTGATTGATTGACAGCTGAGAGGGTTCATAGAGTGATGAGAATGCTTCGCTGGGAGCAGCGAGCTCATGCAGCAGCTGTATCTTGTCTATCAGGAATGAGCTATTCTTGGTCACGACACTGAAATGCTGTGTCTTTGTTTGCTCGTCTCTCTCCATTGCTGTGCTTACTGTAGCTGATACACTCATACAGATGGATATCACCATCATAATGAGACCGCTGCATGCTGATAAATCTCTACCAACACTGAGGAAGTTCTGAGACAAAGTTCATCTGAATGTCTATTCTTTAGGGTTTTCAGTTGGTATGGTGCTGTAGTAGCTCAGTCCAGAAAAGAAAGCTGAAATGACAAAGTCAGAGTGAAAAAGTCTGACAGGATAAAGGCTGTGGTTGGAGGAAAGTATCTCTATGGTAACAGCAGGTTTAGCCGAGGGTGGAGGAGAGGTGAAGGAAGCTCGCTGCTTCGTTCTGGAGCCTATTCAGCTGGATCACGAATTACAGCACTGACAGGACAGAATATTAATGACCAAAGAGACATCGTGCTGGTCTATATAGTCTATATATTCCTATGCACACCAACCAGATAATGTGATTCAAGCTTAATGGGGAGCATGCTTTATAAGTTCATCATATACATGGTTAGTCACGTCTGGATCTGTTGGTGGAGGCACACCAGATAGACCAAAGAGAAACCACCACATCTGTCACTGCTAATGTGAGATCATGTGATGAAAGAGAGAGAGCTCTACTGCTCCATCTCCTCAAGTGTCATTTTCCCAGAAGCCTCCTTTAGAAGCCCACACTGATCCTCTTTGTCATCTGGATTTGTGATATAACTATGGACTGGATTTTTTCAAGTGCCCAGCGTGCTTTTATAAATTGTGATATTCTGGTTAATGCATCAGTGGCAGCAGTCAGGTGCAGCTCAGTGAAAACTAACATTGTTTTTAACCCCCCTGTTACAGTATGTAGGATGGTCGCCATGCATCAGAGATGTCACCGGAGAGTTGAGGGATAATAAAGGCTATCTGTGGCTTTAGTTAACCGGATTAACTCCTCTTCTATTGCAACACGTTCCACTTTTTTAACCATTTCAGGGTGGATTTTTCCTTTAATAGCTCATGCAACAAAATGCAGCTATTTCTGTCCTGATGAATCAACCATCAGGAGAAGAAACTCCTGTTGCAGCACCTTCAAGCCGCTAGTTAAACCTCTGTGTTTCTAACTACTCTAAAAGTCACTGTAAAACAGTCTATTAATGTGTATTTAAATGCAGTCAGACATTCACATGCATGATTTATGGTCCTATAATGCAGCTCTGTTGTAATATTAAGATCAGATTGATTTAGGGATCGGCCCAGGTTAATCTGGTAGTGGTAGCTCTGGTTGCTCTGGCATCTCTGGATCTCTGGGCCCAGGTTAATCTGGTGGTGGTAGCTCTGGTTGCTCTGGCAGCTCTGGTAGCTCTGGACCCAGGTTAATCTGGTGGTGGTAGTTTTGGTAGTTCTGGCAGCTCTGGTAGCTCTGGACCCAGGTTAATCTGGTGGTGGTAGTTTTGGTAGTTCTGGCAGCTCTGGTAGCTCTGGACCCAGGTTAATCTGGTGGTGGTACTTTTGGTAGTTCTGGCAGCTCTGGTAGCTCTGGGCACAGGTTAATCTGGTGGTGGTTAGCAGGAAACCAAGGACTGAGGTATTATTAATTTATTGTTGTCATGACAATGAGAGGATGGGCTGACGGATGGAAGCTGGTAGAAGGACTGTGAGCTGGTTTTCAGAGAAAATCGGTGCCACAACAATACTACAACAGGTGTGTGATTGAGTGCTGACTACAGCCCATACAGGAGCCCTAGTAGCTCTGGTAACTCTAGTAGCTGTGCTAGTTCTGGTAGCTCTGGTAGCTGTGGTTGCTCTGGTAGCTCCGGTAGCTGTGGTAGCTCCGGTTGCTCTGGTAGCTGTGGTAGCTCTGGTAACTGTAGTAGCTGTGGTAGTTCTGGTAGCTCTGGTAGCTGTGGTAGCTGTGGTTGCTCTGGTAACTCCGGTAGCTGCGGTAGCTCCAGTAGCTCTGTTAGTTCTGGTAGCTCTTGTAGTTCTGGTAGCGCTGGTTGCTCTGGTAGCTCTGGTAGCTCAGGTAACTCTGGTTACTGTGGTAGCTGTGGTTGATCTGGTTGATCTGGTTGCTCTGGTAGCTGTGGTAGCTTTGGTAGCTCTGGCAGCTCTAGTAACTCTGGCAGCTCTGGTAGCTCTGGTTGCTCTGGTCAGCCCTGGTATCTCTGGTAGCTCTGGTCAGCTCTGGTAGCTCAGGTAACTCTGGTTACTGTGGTAGCTCTGGTAGCTGTGGTTGATCTGGTTGCTCTGGTAGCTGTGGTAGCTTTGGTAGCTCTGGCAGCTCTGGTAACTCTGGCAGCTCTGGTATCTCTGGTTGCTCTGGTCAGCCCTGGTATCTCTGGTATCTCTGGTAGCTCTGGTCAGCTCTGGTATCTCTGGTAAATCTGGTTGCTCTCGTTGCTCTTGTAGCTGTGGTAGCTGTCTTAGCCCCCTTAGCTCTGGTAGCTCTGGTTGCTGTGGTAGCTCTTGTTACTATTTTTGCTCTAGTTGCTCTTGTAGCTGGGATAGCTCTGGTAGCTCTGGTTGCTCAAGAAGCTGTGGTAGTTCTGGCAGATCTGGTAGCTCTGGTTACTCTGGTAGCTCTGGTTGCTCTGGTAGCTGTGGTAGCTGTGGTAGCTCTGGTTGCTCTGGTCAGCCCTGGTATCTCTGGTAGCTCTGGTCAGCTCTGGTAGCTCTGGTAAATCTGTTTGCTCTCGTTGCTCTTGTAGCTGTGGTAGCTGTCGTAGCGCCCGTAGCTCTGGTAGCTCTAGTTGCTGTGGTAGCTCTGGTAGCTCTAGTTGCTGTGGTAGCTCTTGTTACTATTTTTGCTCTAGTTTCTCTTGTAGCTGGGGTAGCTCTGGTTGCTCAGGAAGCTGTGGTGTCTCTGCTTGCTCTGGTAGCTCTGGTAGTTGTGGTTGCTCTGGTACTGTAGCCCTGGTTGCTCTGGTAGCTCTGTTTACTCTGGTAGATCTGGTAGCTCTGGTTGCCCTGGTACAGTAGCTCTGGTTGCTCTGGTAGCTCTACTTGCTCTGATAGCTGCAGTAGTTCTGGGAGCTCTGGTTGTTCTGGTAGCTCTGGCAGCTCTGGTAGCTCTGGTCAGCCCTGGTATCTCTGGTATCTCTGGTAAATCTGGTTGCTCTCGTTGCTCTTGTAGCTGTGGTAGCTGTCGTAGCCCCCGTAACTCTGGTAGCTCTGGTTGCTGTGGTAGCTCTTGTTACTATTTTTGCTCTAGTTGTTCTTGTAGCTGGGATAGCTCTGGTAGCTCTGGTTGCTCAGGAAGCTGTGGTAGCTCTGGCAGCTCTGGTAGCTCTGGTTACTCTGGTTGCTCTGGTAGCTCTGGTTGCCCTGGTAGCTGTGGTAGCTGTGGTAGCTCTGGTTGCTCTGGTCAGCCCTGGTATCTCTGGTAGCTCTGGTTGCTCAGGAAGCTGTGGTGTCTCTGCTTGCTCTGGTAGCTCTGGTAGTTGTGGTTGCTCTGGTACTGTAGCCCTGGTTGCTCTGGTAGCTCTGTTTACTCTGGTAGATCTGGTAGCTCTGGTTGCCCCAGTACAGTAGCTCTGGTTGCTCTGGTAGCTCTGCTTGCTCTGCTTGCTCTGGTAGCTATGGTAGTTCTGGAAGCTCTGGTTGCTCTTGTAGCTGTGGTAGCTGTGATAGCTCTGGTAGCTCCGGTAGCTCTGGTTGCCCTGGTACAGTAGCTCTGGTTGCTCTGGTAGCTCTGCTTGCTCTGGTAGCTATGGTAGTTCTGGAAGCTCTGGTTGCTCTTGGAGCTCTGGTTGCTCTGGTATAACTGGTATATCTGGTAGATCTGGTAGCTCTGGTAGCTGTAGTAGTTCTGGTAGCTCTGGTATCTGTGGTTGCTCTGGTAGCTCTGGCAGCTCTGGTAGCTCTGGTAGCTGTGGTAGCTGTGATAGCTCTGATAGCTCTGGTTGCCCTGGTACAGTAGCTCTGGTTGCTCTGGTAGCTCTACTTGCTCTGATAGCTGTGGTAGTTCTGGGAGCTCTGGTTGCTCTGGTAGCTCTGGTACTCTGGTAGATCTGGTAGCGCTGGTAGTTCTGGTAGGTCTGGTAGCTGTGGTAGTTATGGTAGCTCTGGTATCTGTGGTTGCTCTGGTAGCTCTGGTAGCTCTGGTTGCTCTGGCAGCTGTGGTAGCTGTGATAGCTCTGGTAGCTCTGGTAGCCCTGGTACAGTAGCTCTGGTTGCTCTGGTAGCTCTACTTGCTCTGGTAGCTGTGGTAGTTCTGGAAGCTCTGGTTGCTCTGGTAGCTCTGGTAGCTGTGGTACTCTGGTAGATCTGGTAGCGCTGGTAGTTCTGGTAGGTCTGGTAGCTGTGGTAGTTCTGGTAGTTCTGATATCTGTGGTTTCTCTGGTTGCTCTCGTAGTTCTGGTTACTCTGGTTGCACTGGTAGCTCTGTTAGCTGTGGTAGTTCTGGTAGCTCTTGTACAGTAGATCTGATAGTTCTAGTTGCTCTGGTAACTCTACTTGCTCTAGTAGCTCTGGTACAGTGGCTTTGGTATCTCTGGTACAGTAGCTGTGGTAGCTCTGGTACAGTAGCTGTGGTAGCTCTGGTTAAGTAGCTGTGGTAGCTCTGGTTAAGTAGCTGTGGTAGCTCTGGTAGCTCTGGTACAGTAGCTGTGGTAGCTCTGGTACAGTAGCTCTGGTAGGGTAGCTCTGGTAACTCTGGTACAGTAGCTGTGGTAGCTCTGGTACATTAGCTCTGGAACAGTAGCTCTTGTAGCTCTGGTACAGTAGCTGTGGTAGCTGTGGTACAGTAGCTCTGGTACAGTAGCTCTGGTAGCTCTGGTACAGTAGCTGTGGTAGCTGTGGTAGCTGTGGTAGTTCTGGTAGATCTGGTTAGTTTTGGTCAGTCTGTAGACTGAATGTAGAGCAACACTGTGACTCACAGAGCAGCACACATTATTCAACCCATGAAGAGGAAGAGCTGCTGGTCTGAGCTTGGAGCCAGCGTTCCTTTGAGTGTTCGTGTTGATGAGCTCATAAACAAACTGTAGTTGTGAGTGCAGATACTCTGATTATGTTGCTTTCCTAACAAACATATGATCATCAGTCAACGTTCGGTTCAATAACAAGAATATGTAAATATTGTGCAACACAGAGAGACCAGCTCAGTGTTCTCTCCTGTCTCTTCTGTACCTGTAATGAGTTGTTGAAAGTATAGTTGTTAGTAATTGCTTTCAGAGAGCTGATTATTGCAGAGGAGGGGCCCGGCTGTACAGTCTGTTAGCTCAGCTCATTATGGGCAGTCAGCTAGCACTGAGTCTGAGAGGAAGACAGCCAGATCTTAGTCCCATCTGTGCCTCCTGCTAGGACGGCAGCCTGTAACCAGCAGCTTTACCACTGGCTTGCTGCTGTAGACCTCCACACTGTTAACACGTATACAACACTAAAGCATGCAGCGTTGTTGGTGTCTCAGCACATATAGAAGGGTTGGAGCTCTGAGAGCCACCAGGAGACATGAACCAGGGACATAAAATGGTTCCTCTAACCAGCTTGCCTCCTGGTTTCAGAGCAACACACAGGAACTACTGATGTGGTGGCTTACAGGCTGCAGGTTTCTGGAGAAAGATTACCTCAGCTAACACTTTGTTATCATCACTCATGATGAGCCACCTGCTCCTGCATCATGTCATGCTGATGAAACTGGGATAACAGCAGTATTGTGAGGCACCTTCTGTGTGTCACTGAACAGCTCAGCCCTCACATGACCCTCCGTGCACCATGATTACATCACTCTGTTTCTGATATTAACCAGAATCATCTCCAGAGACTCCTGATATCTGCTGTTCATCTGCAGCGTCTGCTCAGCGTTGTGTTCTGACACAGATGTGATGGTTCTGTCCTGCTGCTCACAGACAGGATACACAGTAGAGCCCAGTCAAAAACACCGAAATAAACTGTATAACAACAGACTTTATAAATGACAACCAGTAATAAGAGCTAGAATCCTCCTGCTGGTGGAGCCTGAGTTGAGTGTGTTACTGTAGGGAGGAGGAGTGGGAGGTGAGCCTCTGCTTTTAATAGACCTCCTCCCTCCGTCGCTCCTTCTCCTGCCTGCCTCCTGATCACAAAAGCTGCCAAATATATCCAGCGGTGGTAAAAGAGGCTGTTGTGTGAACACACGCAGCCTATTTATAGTCTCTGCTAAGCTAGAATATGGTCAGCGCAGTATGTTTCTCCTAAGAACAACACAAATCTATCTATCTATCTATCTATCTATCTATCTATCTATCTATCCATCTATCCATCCATCCATCCATCCATCCATCCATCCATCCATCCATCTATCTATCTATCTATCTATCTATCTATCTATCTATCTATCTATCTATCCATCCATCTATCCATCCATCTTTCCATCTATCAATCTATCCATCCATCCATCAATACATCCATCAATACATCTATCTATGTATCTATCTATCTATCTATCTATCTATCTATCTATCTATCTATCTATCTATCTATCTATCTATCTATCTATCTATCTATCTATCCATCCATCCATCCATCTATCTATAGATCTATCTATCTGTGTGTGCACATCTCCCTCTCATGGAGTACAAATGGTAGAAGTACTCAGTCCTTCACTGCTAAATGTTTCTGTTGGTATTAGAGCATATATTACTAAACTGGGGAAAAAAAGCTTGGAAACTTGTGTTTGTTTGATTATTTCTCTGTTGTTACAATGCTAATGGTCATTGTATTTTACATGGTTGGAAAGCCTGTTTATTTACCTTCACAATGATGTCCAACTTGTAAGGATCATGCATTTATGGGATGAGCAGCACAGCTGATTATGTGGGTAGCGCCCAAGAAAAATGTTCCAAAATGCTCTGCCAATGGTAAAGAGTGTATTCTCATAAGGCTACCAGGAAGCCTTCAATGACTGCCCTTCACCGTCAGGCCCGTTTGCGCTGGCGTCGACAACACAGACAATGGAACCTGAACATGTGGGGGAATTTCATGTTCAGTGATGAGTCCAGGTTCTGTCTGCCAAAGTTGGATGGCAGGGTCAAAATATGGAGATGACGTGGAGAACGCTATGCTGATTGTTGCACTGATGGAGTAACAGCTTTCTAGTGGGGGCAGTGTCATGGTGTGGGGGGGCATCTCCCTCACTGGCAAAACAAGGCTTGTCATCATTGAAGGCCATCTCAATGCAGTGAGATATCAAGATGAGATTCTGCAGCCAGTGGCGATCCCATATCTCCACAATCTGGGACCTAACTTCATCCTCCAAGATGACAACGCTCGCCCCCACAGAGCCAGGGTTATCACAGACTACCTCCACAATGTGAGAGTAGAGAGAATGGAACGGCCTGCCAAGGTTCCACACCTCAACCCAATTCAACACTTGTGGGATCAGCTTGGACGTGCTGTACGTGTTAGAGTGACCAACACAACCACGCTGGCTGACCTGCAACGAATCCTGGTTGAGGAATGGAACGCCATCCCACAGCAACGTGTGACCAGGTTGGTGACCAGCATGAGGAGGAGGTGCCAGGCTGTTGTGGCTGCGTATGGATCTTCCACCGCTACTGAGGCTCCTGACGGTGTATTAAATGAATAAAGTATAAAATAGCCAATATGTCTTGTTTGTTCCTTGTTACTGATAGAGAGTTCAATCATCCAATCCTCCAAACAACTCAAAACAAGAGTCAATACCAACAGGAGAATACACTGTTTACCATTGACAGAGCATTGAGCATGTTTGATTAGGTGTTATTAGTAATGATTGATTGATTACTGTGACCTGGATGTTCCTGGTTTACCTGTTTGATAGGTAATCATTTGAATTGATGAAGTCTATAGCATGCATCAGCGACACATGTTGTCAGGTTCATTATTCGAACTGACAGAGTGACAGAGTCTAATGTATGATAATAAGAGGAAAGTGTTTTAGCAGAAGAGCATTGAGACAGCCCTTGGGTTGTTTGCCATCATGTTTCTCTCTCTTCATCCTCTCTCTTCCCTCTCTCCTCTCCTCTCCTCTCCTCTACTCCAGATTAGTGAGTCCACATCCTTCAGCTCTCTATATCAGACCGTCTCCTGTGGAAAAGCTTCATTACAAACAGCAAAAAGCAGCCAGCCGGCCACATGTCACAGGTATTACTCTTCCCATGGTAAGAGTTCAAGCAGCCCTCTGTCTGTCAGTTTGCCTCCATGCTGTAGCTCAGCTGGACTCTCTGTGTGTATGTGTGTATGTGTTTATGTGTCGTACTATTCCACCTCACTCTCTGACTAGTTGCGAAAATGGAGCCGTCCATGGATCTGTTCAGTTTTACCTTCTGGTGTGTGATTGAGCACAAAACAACATGGTGTAAAATTAGAAGTGAAAGTACAACGACTGCAGATAAATATATACTAATAAAAGAGTATTAACATGATTTTGACCATGCAGTGGACAAACTGTGGAGAGCGAGGTTTAATCTGAATGTTGAAACACTTCACATTAAAAACAACAACTTCACATTGTTTGTGACTCAACACATCAGTGATGCATTCGACATCCTGGTGTTACGCTGTTCTGGAGAGCATCAGATCTCTTTATTCTTCTCCCTCCACGTTTACCTTTTTACAACAATACCTGTTGTTTCTATTGGTGATACAAAAAGAACAAATAATGACCTTCATCAGTAGAGTAGAGTTGATTTTACAGTTGGATGTGGTAAAGATGATGTTTTGGTGGATCTGCTCTACTGGCTGGTTGGTGGGATTCAAACATGACGTGTTGACTATATTTATTCAGACATGTAATCAGGATGTGGTTCAGTACGTCCCACCCAGCAGCGTGCTGTGGTGTTAGCTGAACCACTTCACCTCCTCCATCCCACCATAAACACACACATTTAGATCCAACAAGCACAAACTCTGCTCATAAACTCAGAAAAAAAAGTTTGGAAATTAGTGTTTGGGTGATTATTTCTCTGTTGTTACAATGCTAATGGTCATTGTATTTTACATGGTTGGAAAGCCTGTTTATTTACCTCTACAATGATATCCAACTTGTAAGGATCATGCATTTGTGGGATGAGCAGCACAGCTGATTATGTGGGGAGCGCCCAAGTAAAATTTTCCAATATTCTCTGCCAACAGAGTATTCTCCTGTTGGTATTGACTCTTGTTTTGAGGTGTTTGGTGGATTGGATGATTGAACTCTCTATCAGTAACAAGGAACAAACAAGACATATTGGCTATTTTACACTTTATTCATTTAATCCGACGTCAGGAGCCTCAGTAGCGGTGGACGATCCATACGCAGCCACAACAGCCTAGCACCTCCTCCTCATGCTGGTCACCAACCTGGTCACACGTTGCTGTGGGATGGCGTTCCATTCCTCAACCAGGATTTGTTGCAGGTCAGCCAGTGTGGTTGTGTTGGTCTCTCTAACACGTACAGCACGCCCAAGCTGATCCCACAAGTGTTGAATTGGGTTGAGGTCTGGACTCTTGGCAGGCCGTTCCATTCTCTCTACTCCCACATTGTGGAGGTAGTCTGTGATAACCCTGGCTCTGTGGGGGCGAGCGTTGTCATCTTGGAGGATGAAGTTAGGTCCCAGATTGTGGAGATATGGGATCGCCACTTACTGCAGAATTTCATCTTGATATCTCACTGCATTGAGATGGCCTTCAATGATTACAAGCCTTGTTTTGCCAGTGAGGGAGATGCCCCCCCACACCATGACACTGCCCCCACCAAAAGCTGTTACTCCATCGGTGCAAAAGTCAGCATAGCAGGAGAATACAGTGTTTAGCATGTGACAGAATTTTGGCAAATTTTACTTGGCAGCCCCACATAATCAGCTGTGCAGCTCATCCCACAAATGCATGATCCTTACAAGTTGGACATCATTGTGAAGGTAAATTAACAGGCTTTCCAACGATGTAAAATACAATGACCATTTGCATTGTAACAACAGAGAAATAATCCACCAAACACAAATTTCCAAACTTTTTTTTTCAAGTTTATTGTTGTAAGATTTCAGCTGGGTATTTAAAAGGTAACCTGCTGGTGGGAAGTGAATCTGTCTGATGCCATAACGTCACCTCCATGAGCTCAGAATGATGACGATGCTGTAGAATCACTGGCCTGTTGCAGTGCAAAAATCTGCAAGCATTAAATATGAACTGAGTTAGAGTATACAGTAATAAGTGTTTGTTCCTATAATCCATTAACCTACTGTATGCTACTGTCAGACCACTGTACAACATCTGGCTCTTCAATGTGCTGGAGATGGGAACTCTTTTTGAAAAGTGATTGTTAGCACTGATGTTGGACTCCAGTAGGATGTTAGCATTGCTGTTAGTGTCTTGTTATAAGCATGTGTGTGAATACTGACTGTGTGTTAGTGCTTTCATACACTGAGTGCTGCTGTGGCGGTGCTGCCAGCCCTGCTGGTTGTCTGCTTTCCAAATGCTCCTCAGGCCCTGTAATGCTGTAATGACACATCTAACTGTATCATCAATTGCTACCATTGACATGTGCCATCAAACAAGTGCAGGCTTGTACACTTGCACACACACACACACACACACACACACACACAAACACACACACATGCACACATGTACACACACACAAACACACACACATGCACACACACACACGCACACACACACACACACACATTACCAGTGTATTGTTACTAATATTGTTGTTCATATTTGAGTTAGCCAGGCAGCTTCACTGTGATGCTCTGTATATCTCCTCCTATCGATGGGCCCTGACATTCATAAAATGGCACCAAAGTGTGAGAGAAACGTGAGGTCCATGCTCTGCTCCTGTTTCCAGGTTGAACAGGAGATCTCACTTGTCCAGAGAAAGATGTCTGACCTGGAGTCGGTGCTGCAGCAGAAGGATATAGAGCTGAAGGCCTCAGAGACCCAGAGGACCATCCTGGAACAGGACCTTGCCACCTACGTCACAGAATGCACTGTGAGTCGCTATGAGTGGAGCTAGATGGTGGACACACACAGGGACTGTTTTCACATGTCTGTGTGCACAATTAGTGATTAGGATTTTGTATTTAGCTTGAACTGACTGAAAATAATGTCTGTCTTGGTTTCAGAGTCTGAAGCGCAGTTTGGAGCAGGCTCGTATGGAGGTGTCACAGGAGGACGACAAAGCTCTGCAGCTCCTCCATGACATCCGGGAGCAGAGCAACAAGCTCCAAGAGATCAAGGAGCAGGTAGGACGCCATCTTGGCTGTCATCATATACACTAAACTGACTCCTAGTAATGTGGGCTAACATTACAATCACTGATGCAACTCTTGAAGCAGGTTGTTGTGGACAGAAAAGAAGTGAAATGATCTGTCTAAGGTGGCAGAACACTTCCTGTTTTAGCTCAGTGTTTCTGAGCAGTGATGGGAAACTGTGCTGCAATGCATCAGTCAGACATGTCAACAGAATGATCTCTGAAAAGAGAAGCAGGTTAAAAGTATAATTTTCATAGTGTCAGTGGGATGGAGCAGCTGGTGGGATCCAGCGCTCTCTGTATGGATGTTCACTAAGGCCTTTCAATGTAGAACCCTGTTGATGGAAATGTTTTTTAATCCTTGAACCTTTTTACAATAGTAGAATGATGCAGTTTATCTACAGTGTGAAGATGTTCAGTGTTTTAGGAGTGAATTCACTTAATAATCAATGAATGAATAAACTCATTTAAAGTTGATTTGTTTATTAGCAGGTGAAGGCACCAGACTCAGTTAAATATAGAGTGAATCCAGAGTCTGCTGGGTCAGCTCAGTGAATCTCTCTGGAACAGACAAGCTTTACTGTACACACAGCCCTTCATTACTGACATCACATGTGATCAGTGTGTGTGTGTGTGTGAGAATTAAGCCGCTACTGACAGATAGAGAGCATGAACAATCCTCCTCCTCCTGGCATCGTGCACCATTTCTTTGTGTTGAGAAAGGTAAAAGAGAAGCAACCTGTTTTTCTCAGCCTACACTAGAGCTGCTGGTTACCAAGCACTGAATACATTGTGCAGTGGTTGCCATGGTGATGAGAGCCATATACCTACGAGTGTTGAGAGCACTGATGCAGTGGGCAGGCTGTCGTGATGAGGTGCTGGGGCCTCGGCTCATACACAGCATTACTGGAATGAGTGATTAGTGTGTTAGAGGAAGACAACTTCTTATTTGCGAGGAAGTCATGAAAATCTGTAGGTCTGTCCCCAATATCATTTATTGGGCTTCGAAGCTTCGGTGAGAAATAACTGAAGGTATTTGAAACTTCGCGGTGCTTCGTGGTGCTTCGCGGTGCTTCGCGGTGCTTCGCGGTGCTTCGCGGTGCAGCGCGGCGTGTTCTTCTGTCTGTCTGTCTGTCTCCATCTCCCCCGTTTCAGTGCCAAACAGCCATATCCATCTGAGAATAACCAATAACAATTAATATTGAATATGAATAACAAAGAATGTTGTGGGATTATTCCTTATTTCATGGGGTATTTTGGGATTTATACATTTTTTAAATATTATTATTACATACTTATATATAAAAAATTAAAAGAAATTTAAAAACAAAGCATTCAAATACTGATTTGAAGGTTGAATACCATGGCAACGGTCGAAGCTTCGTAGCATTTGGGTCTGCTTTTAAAAATCTGCATTTAATATCATATACTGTGCATACTCTTACCCGCATCAGTAAAGCTGTGTTGTAGTTACAGGATGCATTCAATTTATAGCTGTCAAAGCTGGGTCAAAAAGCCGGCCTACATCCCACCGCCGGCCGGACCTGTCTCCTCTGTGGCTGCGTGTCTTTGCTGTCTAAATGGGGATAATACCGGGTCACACTTTGGGACAGTCTCTCCTCGAAGGCTTTCATGGTGTTGCTCTCGATTGTGCATGTGAAGTGACGGAAATGGAAAAATGAAAACAGAGAGTTTGACAGAGAAAGTCAAATCCTGTCTACTCTGTCACCTCCACACAACTGGCCAGCTGCTGCAGGACTGTTAGACTGTCTGTTTTAGAAAGCTACAGAAATAGTTGATGTAGAGCAGAGCTCGATGAGCTGAGTGACACTTTACAGCTTCACAGAGCTACTAACTAACTAACTAACTAACTAGAGACTTTGTGGCTGCTAGGTCGACATTTGTGGCGTGCATTAAAAGTGACGACTCAGTCTGTGTCTCCTGTCCAGGGGTTGTCCAAATAAAGGTCCAGATTTGTCTTCAGACACAAGTTAAAGCTGAACCCTTTCAGGGGAATATTCATAAGACCTCCCACCCCCCTTCAGACTGGTTCATCTGAGCACCTCATAACTGGATGTGAATAACTGGGGGGAGTTCCCAAAGCAACCCCTCTATGGATAGATTAGGATTAAAAGAAAGAGTATAGTGTGTATTTTCACATTGATGGGGATAGTTTGCTGCTGGCTCTGTGTTCCCATTGGTGCCTCTCAGCAGGGTATTTATTTACGCCGGCTAAATCCAGCATTTCATCTTGAAAAGCATCTGTCTCCCACGCTCTGTCATATGACTGCAGTGTTTATCGTTCTCATGCAGAAAGCTCACAGTGTTGGATCAACAAACAGGAGAGATTCATTTCCAAAGAAAAAGCAAATTAAGACCTGCAAAGAGTCACTTTCACCAACTGAAACCACTGTTTCTGTCCTGGTGGTGTGTTGGAGTCAGTCTATTTGTGTAATGTGTACGTATGTGTGCACAAACAAGTGCACTGGACCTAAAGAAAAATAAATCACGTTTACAGTTAAACTTGGACAGGTGGACAGGTGGACAGATGGAAAGATGGACAGGTGGACAGTGGAAAGATGTACAGGCCTGCACTGCTTTTTAAAGTTGTATTAGTCGACCTAAATGAATGCAGACAGAAGAGTTCTCTTTTGAACAAACAACGTGTTGGAGACATTTAGAAGACCGATCATGCATTATTTACGGCCATGTCTGCTTGCCGTTCTCAGAGCTACACAATTAATCGAATATTAATCACGATAACGATTTGGGCTTCCCACAGTCAATTAACATGATTGGCTACGTACGATATTGACGTTTAAAACGCTCCGCTCATAGAAAACTCAATCAGCAGCTGATCGAAGCTGGACGGTTTTCAGCAATCTCATATTCATATATCAGTTTTTTGCTGGTCACACACACGTGCAGCCGCCACACGATAGTTTTACGTCAGCACACAGCAGGAAAGTTGGTAACGTCACACATAAAATGTCGTCGGTGTGGAAGTTCTTCAGCGTGAGTGAAGAAAACAAAGCTGCAATTTGTAAGTCCGAAATCAGCTTTGGAGGAACAACCTTAAAACATCTGGAACAACTAACTCAATCGGACACGTCCCATGATGCCGCTCAGAGCAATCACAGCGACCGGCTCGTCTGCCGACAGCACAGAGCTGTAGAGCTCCGTTAACGGAAGTTACATTATGGTGTGTTCAAGCCCTACTCAGTAAAAACGAACATTGGGCAGTTGGGTAATGGTAATGTATAACCCTTAATCATGATGCGATCAAATGTAAGCCTGAAGTATAGAAACTAGAATAAATCCAGTTGTTTGTGAAGGAGATGCTTTCACATAAATATGAAATAGATATTACATAGGGAATTTTAACTTAACTAATAAGAAAAACTAATTTTAATCAAAACAAATATTTAAAGGGACTATTTGTAACTTTCAGAATGTCTTGTTAACAGCGACACCTGTGGCCGTTAAGTCAACGAAAGTCAGCGTCGGGCTCATGCTTGCTCGCTCTAAATAGACATGAAGGAGCATCGCTCAAAACAGTGAGGCGACACACGTCAGCTAAAAGCACAATATCACTCTATATTTCAGCTGCTTGGCAGTAATGTTAGCTGACCAGACGAAGGTCTCTCCATGAATCAATGCTGATCCTAGTGTTGGCTTTTCCCGCTTCAGCCTCCGGGGCTGAGGCAGGAAAAGTGGGTCGGTGCCGGGGCTGAAGCAGGAAGATAAACGTTATCGCTTCCCGACTGCGCCCGCAGGGAGACAGCGGCACCCGGTCGGAGACGATACCGTTTCTCTTTGCGGAGCCCCGTCACTTCACAAGACACGGAAATGTGCGCGCATATGTGAGCGCGCATGGGATCCCGACCCGGTAGATTTATACGCTTAAAAAGTTACAAACAGTCCCTTTAAAGAAAAATACGATAATTTATTTCCTAATCATTTGAATTGTGTCTTTTTATGTAAATAACCACTATAGATGACAATAACAAAGTAAAAGGAGAACATTTAGAGATTTTGACGGTTGGAATGAAGCACAACATGAAAGTGAAAGCAGCGCTCTGTTTATTTAAATGTGAAATTCCCTAAAATCTTTGAATAATCGTTATCTCAATATTGATCAAAATAATCGTGATTATCATTTTGTCCATAATGGTGCAGCCCTAACCATCCTCTTGACCGTTGTTACGGCATCTCTACTATTCTTGGGGCATTACCGCCATCAGCTGTTCGTTAAACCCCCCCACCCCCCTTAAAGTGAGAGTTCAGGTGTGTATAAGTGGGGTTGTATGAGCTACTTCTCTAGCAGGTGTATTAACTACAGTAGATGATGGTCGGAGTGATGTGGGCGGGGACGGCAGAAAAACATATTATAGCCTCCTAAAAGAAAGGCTCGCCTCAACAGAATCTATATCCGTTTAAGTGTACGCTATATTTACAATATTTTCACCACTTTATCTCGTCGTCAGACAGAACTTTGCTGAAAGTGAAACTTATCTCTGCTCTCTCCAGCCAGCAGGCTCACATAACGGAAACAGTTCAGATATGTTTCACTTTCAGTTCAGAAACTATTCTCTACATGATATAGTGCTAAAACACAGAGGCTGAAGCCCAGAGAAGAAAGGTCGTACCAGGAGATCCAGGAGCTCTCAACCTGCTGTTGATCAGTGAGGTCGGCCATAGACACACCGCTACTGTCATACCCTCACCTGACCCACACGGGTCAGCTCCCATACATACATATGGAAGTCCACCATCGGCCACACTGTCCAACCTTGAGACATCAAAAATAGGGAGGAGTTCTAAACCATAGCGGGGGTCTGGAGGGGGGTCTATCCCCCACAGACTTTGTTTCCTGCATTCTGGTGGCTGCAGGTCACTGCAACAGCATTCTTGTTAAATAGACCTACTTTTAATTTGACTTCTAATTCTGAGGAAAGCAAACAGAATAGTTCTCTCCTCTGGTGTGAACTTGTGTGAATCTCTGGTATAAACTAATATTCATCAGTTTTTATTTATTTCTGCTCCTACTTGAGTATTTCTTTCTCTTAGTTCTCTCCATTCTCTCTCCGTCTCTCACTGAAGCTCCTTTCAGACACAACGAGACAACGCCACCACTGACCTCTGACCTCTGACCTCTGACCTCTGAAACACCTTATTTCCAGCAGGTTGCGCCACGCTGGTTTTTTACTGCGTCGAACAAAGCCCAACTTGGGCGCTGCAAGCTGTGATGTGACGGTGAGGAAATGTTCCCAACGGTTAATAAACTTGTGACATCACCGGTGTTACCGATTACACCGGACATTTTACAAGAAAAAGATGACGGTCAACATGTGCAGCGCGCTGACTCTGATCTTTACCGTCGGGTGGCGGTGTGTCTGGCCTCTCCGGTCCAGCTTTCACTGCCGGGCCGCACTGGCGATTCTTAGGCATCCTTAAGATGCATTCACTTTCAGATTGTAGCGTCCGTCGTCCGACCATCTATTGATAACACTGCACTGATACGCCTAAATTATCTAAATGGGTTTTATTTCTGTAAAAACAGCAAAACGACGGTGGGACGGCGGGTACGTAATGTAATCGTGTGTGTCCGACCACTGTGTAACACCGGTAACACCGACTACCATGACAAGCCTACTGCACACTGTGATGTGTCGCGAGCAGCTCATGGATGAATGAAGAGAACTGGATCCAGCGTTGGAGGCGGGGCCCCGTTCAATCCTATGAGAGTTGCTCAGTGGAGCATGAAGCCTAAATGGCTCGACTTCCGTCTGGAAAAGTACACGGAGCTTGGCGGAGTAGCGTCCGAGATGATTGGTGGAGTAGCGTCCGCTCGGTCACATGACTCGGTCACAGGGTCCTAACGTCACGCCGTCGTCATGGCTTGGCGCTCCAGCCTCGGTCTGGGTCTCACTCACATGAACGGAGGAAGGGAAATAACTCTTGATTCAGCTGTTAGTGCGTTTTATAACTTTAAAACCTATTTTTTTTAAATAAGGACTATTAGAGTGTTCATACTGGGGAGTTGATTCACCTCAAATTAAAAGATCCTCAGTTACAGACGTCTCTTTCCCAATGGAAGTCTATGGCAAAAGTCTTTTTGGGCCCGATGGCATCACGTGACGGACACGGAAGTTATAGTACCGCCGTTTGGCCACTACGAAAGTTGGGATCGACGACCGGTGCTCTTCCTGGGGGCTAGGAGCAGCTCCCCTCCGTCTGGTTAAGACAGTTGGTGTAACTCTATAGTGGTCCGGGTGGAAACAGTCGGGATTATATGCGCTGTACAGTTCCAGAAACAGGTTAAGATAACGAAAAACGAGAGAATTGTGACCCCGAGAAGAAACCGGGAGGGCGATAAAAAACGGGAGTCTCCAGGGAAAATCAGGGGGGTTGGCAGGCACGCCATGGGCTAACTGGTTAGGGAGACAGTGTCTTTACTCAGAGATTCATGGTTATATATGTAACCTGCCGTTCCACCATGTCTGATGTCTGATGTCGTCTGCTTCACTCGTCCTGATCTGTGTCGGTTGAGCGTCCGTCTCCTGGATGCAGAAGGATGCTGCTTTGTATTAGTCTGACAGACAGGCTCATGTGTCCTGTGCCCCCCCCGCCATGTCTCCTGTACGCTGATGATGATGATGATGAGTGTGAAATCAGATCTGTTAGGCTGTAACTAATTACTGGCAAACAGACTTGTGCATTAAGTGACTCTGGCTCCTCACATTCCTCTATCTGTTCACTGACTTTTTATATCATGAGTGTGGTTATTCTTCTACTGTTGAAGTGTCTCTATATGACCACCACTATATCTGACATGATGAGTGTGGTTATACTTCTACTGTTGAAGAGTCTCTATATGACCACCACTATATCTGACATGATGAGTGTGAAGCCCTTTAATAACCTCCATCGACCTATTTTCATCTTGTTGGGTCTGAATGTGCTTCTGTACCAGCAGCATCTCTTATGAATGAGTTTATTCTCATAAATGATGCAGTGGCTTCTAACAAGAACATTCTCTTCAAACAGGTTCAGGTCAGACAACATTAACTCAGACAGTAATGACTTCTCCTAACTGGTAAAAGGGCACTTTTAATGGCTGCTAAACAAACAATGTCATTTTAACAGAATAAAGCGCCTCCGTGTAGCCAGAATGGATCTTATCTGAGGGTTTCTGTGCTTCTCTGTGCAGGAATATCACGCCCAGCTGGAGGAGATGAGAGTGTCCATCAGACAGCTGGAGGAGGACCTGTCTGCCGCCCGCCGCCGCAGCGACCTGTACGAGTCCGAGCTGAAAGAGTCTCGGCAGAGCGGCGAGGAACTGAAGAGGAAGACTGCTGACTACCAGCAGAGGATGCATAAGGTCGGCACCGGAACTGGAGCTGTTCATGAGAGAGTGAAAGTCAATGGAACAATATGAGCACTCACTAGTAGTCATTATGAAGTTTCTACTTTACTGATCATCACTAGGAGGGATCTCAGAGTGTCCTTCCTGTATCTCCACAGGTCAAAGAACAAGGCAAAGCAGACGCAGAGGAGCTGCTCACCAAGTTGGAGAAGGTAGAACATGAAGTTCCTTTAACTGTAATTACAGTCTGTGATTGGTGATGAAACATGTCTGGATAAGGAGGATAAGAACAAAGGATGATACATATCTTTGTATTGTTCTTCTTTAGACCAGTTCTGAGCAGCAGACCAGGATCCAGGACCTTCAGGAGAAGCTCGCCAAGGTAGAATAAGATTAATGAATCATTTATATGAGCCTGTGCTCCCAGATGTAAGAGATGTAACAGCGTTTTAGCCTTTCAGATGAGCGTGTACACGTCTTCTTTACCCTCCCTGACCTCGTTCCCTCTCTCTCTTCATCTGCTCTGCACTCACATTTGGTCTATGACCCTGAAAACCATTAGGCTGTCTTTTTAAAACTACAGTTACAGCAAAAAGATAATTTCATCCCAATTGTCTTTTCATAGAAATTAATATTTAAAAGTAAAGCCTGTCAAGAGGTTGTGGTGCTGATATGACTGAGCCCACATCTGGAATAAGTCTGACTCAATGCAGACTAGTTTATGAAATAATCCGCAGGGGAGGACTCTCTTCTCTTCTGAGGTTGTTTAAGGATTTCATACTATAGCAGTTTGATTAGTAGCAGCCACTGAACCAGTTATTCCTTATAGGAATATTCAGTGCATTATAACCTGGTGTGAGCAGGTGATGCACGTTCATATAGAACTGGTTATCCTACTGGTACATGTTCATATATTTGTTGTCATACTGGTACATGTTCATATATCTGTTATCATACTGGTACATGTTCATATATCTGTTATCATACTGGTACATGTTCATATATCTGTTATCATACTGATACATGTTCATATATCTGTTATCATACTAGTACATGTTCATATATCTGTTATCATACTGGTACATGTTCATATATCTGTTATCATACTGGTACATGTTCATATATCTGTTATCATACTAGTACATGTTCATATATCTGTTATCATACTGGTACATGTTCATCTATCTGTTATCATACTGGTAGATGTTCATCTATCTGTTATCATACTGGTACATGTTCATCTATCTGTTATCATACTGGTACATGTTCATCTATCTGTTATCATACTGGTACATGTTCATCTATCTGTTATCATACTGGTAGATGTTCATCTATCTGTTATTATACTGGTACATGTTCATCTATCTGTTATCATACTGGTAGATGTTCATCTATCTGTTATCATACTGGTACATGTTCATCTATCTGTTATCATACTGGTAGATGTTCATCTATCTGTTATTATACTGGTACATGTTCATCTATCTGTTATCATACTGGTACATGTTCATATATCTGTTATCATACTGGTACATGTTCATATATCTGTTATCATACTGGTACATGTTTATAGGATTTTTATTTTGACTGATGCAGTTATTACAGTTCTTCTCAGTGGCTTTGGTTAATTTATTTAATCAGACTTAACTTTCTCTAAACTGTCAGTGTAAATAGTCATAACTGTTTGATGGAACATCACAGCTCTATTATACGTCTGCTAAAGGTAGAAACTCACCACAACACTTCATTCATGCTTCATAACCAGTTATTGTTGTCAAGGTATTAGTTTAAAGGGTGGACCCAAATGCAGACGAACCAGGCAGACAGATAGACTCAACAAAAAGTGAGCTTTAAATTGTAAAGCTGGTGAAAAAAACAAATCTTGCAGGAACAACCAAAAACAGAGGCCATGGCTGAGATAAAACAAAGTACAACGGAAAAACACCAAAAACTAAACTGAGAACAAAAACCAAATCACAAACCAGAAGACAGGAAGAACACGAGGAACACAGGCAGGATAGCAGGGTCATCACAGGAGACAAATCAGACCAGAGGCCTGTTCTAAAAACTGAAAATTCACTTTTGAAGTCAAATACAGTGAACAGAAGAACAACCTGCAACACTGAAAAAACCTGCTGTAGTTCAGTTCAAACTAGTTATGCCTCCTCGTTATAGATATTTATGGAGTATACATGTATGTCTGACAGATTGTGATAATTGAATAGATAATTTTGCATGTGACGGCTCTAATGATGAAATAATGTTCAGAAGTTGTGAAAAGAATGAATATTTCACTGAGAGTCAACTCATCAGTTCTGATCAGCATACAGGTGGGTAACACTTCATTTTACAGGTCTGTCAATTTCATGGTAATTAGGTAAAAATTAGCAGGTAACCTATTTGAAATTTCTTTGGAATTGCTGCCAAATTACCCCAATATTTACCTCAACATCGATCTAAAATGACTTTATTATAAACATGATTTCATAATTATATTCCACTATTTCCCAATAGCTGGTAATTTATTTAATACATTTCCAGGAAAATAATACAAAGTTAGTTGATCTGCTTTATTTCCATGTCTGCAGATGAATAGATAATAATAATAAATGTCTTAAAAACCTCCCTGAATCATGACGTCAGCTACCAGGTTACATCTGTGGAGACAATCAGTCACCATAGTGATCACAAGTGTCTTCTATTAGTTTTGGTTTTCCACCTCAGATGAAGAGCAGCACACAGCCGCTTCTCAGCCTCAGGGCCCTATTTTCACCATTAGAGGATAGTTTAGCATATAATTATTAAATCATGTTTATAATAAAGTCATTTTAGATACATGTTGAGGTAAATATTGATGTAATTTGGCAGTAATTCCAAAGAAATTTCAAATAGGTTACTTGTGAATTATCACCTAATTACCATGACATTTGCAGACCTGTAAAAATTAAGTGTTACCCACAAGTCAACTTGGGTGACAGAAGCAGTGACGTGTTAGTAAAAGAAGTTCTCTGTTAAAGGTTCAGTAGGTCAAATTACTTTTAGTGTAACTATATCCTGACAGTAGTACATGTCAAGTTAAGTCAATTTTATTTGTATAGCCCAAAATCACAAATTTACCTCAGGGGGCTTAACAATCTGTACAGGATACGAAACCCTCTGTCGTTGACAGTGCGACCCTCTCATCAGATGAGGAAAAACTTAACAAAAAAAAACCTTTTAACATGGAGACATTTTTTTAGAAACCTCAGGAAGAGCAACAGAGAAGGGATCCCCTTCCAGGATCGACAGACGTGCAATAGATGTCGTGTGAACAGAGTAACAACATAATGAAAATACAACATAGACAATCCATATGACAAAAAATAATACATATAATGTGAACATATGTGAGAAGGTGGATCCAGGAGGATGTCAAGCAGCTTCCAGGCGTCGCCAAACAGATAGAGCCAGGGCAACACGACCTCCTCTCCACGCCAACCAGATAGAGCCTTAGCAACATGACCTCCTCTCCACGCCAACCAGATAGAGCCCTAGCAACACAACCTCCTCTCCATGCCATATAGGTAGAACCAGAGCAACACAACCTCCTCTCCATGCCAACCAGATAGAGCCTTAGCAACACAACCTCCTCTCCACACCATATAGGTAGAGCCAGGGCAACACGACCTCCTCTCCACGCTAACCAGATAGAGCCTTAGCAACACAACCTCCTCTCCACACCATATAGCTAGAACCAGAGCAACATAACCTCCTCTCCATGCCAGATCGATAGAGCCAGAGCAACACGACCTCCTCTCCACGTCAAGATAGATAGAGCCCGAGCAACACAACCTCCTCTCCACCATGAACCTAGAAAGAGGACCATATTTTTGACCATATTTCATGAAAACATCAGGTTCCTCCTCCGCAAACATATTTTACTGTTTAGCTGTAAAAAGAGATGCCTTCACAAATTCTTTCTTTTTACAGCTAAATAGTAAAATATGTTTCTGACAACATGTGAGGAGAGAAATAGTCACTACAGTAACATAATATTGATTAGTATCTGATAAGCGCTGCCTAGTTTGACTGTTTGATCACCAGCAGTGATTGACAGCTGCTGTAGAGACTCCTGGGCTCGGATTGGTTGTTTCCCTGCCATTAGGAGCACTAGGAGGAGGGTGGTTATTGTTCTGACTCTTTTGCACACACGTGCTAAAACTCGTGCAATTTGCTTGACTGAATGAGAAATTATAATCTGTTGAGAACAACAAACTAATTGTTCAGAGATGTTCAGAGTTTATAGTTTAATAATTCTCATTGGAGAATTGAGCCAAAGCGAGTGAGAGAAACTGTAATCATTCTACAGTGGCATGTTGCATCAGAGACTGGACATGAGATTTAGTGAATTAGTTTGTGTAAATAATGTTTTTTCTTCCCCACGTAGTCGTTGAAGGCCAGTTCTGAAGCTACAGACCTCCTTCAGAGTATGAGAGCGGCCAAAGAGCGCATGGAGAGAGATCTGGAGAGGATGCAGAACAAGGAGGACTCCAGTGATAGTCTACGTAGACGCCTCCGAGAGACCGAGGTACACGCACACACACACACACAGCTTAGCGTATATATGTGTTCTGGCCTCCTGCCTGTTTCTTCTTGTTGTTCTGTTCATCATGTCATCTTTGCTCTGCAGCATCAAGGAGCTCTTGGTTTAAAGTGTCGGGTCTCTGCTGAGCACAATGGGTCCAGATGTTCTCTAGTAAACATGTTGTTTATGCACCTTCTGAGAAACACTGGTGCTCTGATAGCATGATATCATGATACGATGTCAGATAGTCTCCATGTTTGACACAGTTGATCAGAATCTGAACAGCAGATCCACTTGTGTTCATGTGATGTTTGTGAAGTTAATACCTAATAGAGTCCAACTAAACCAAAGGCTCTTTAAGCTGATAAAGGCTTTTTTTATTAGTGTAAATCTCACTAACCGTCCTGTTGTAATCACTGTAGAGACAATCAGAAAGGCAGTTGTTGTTACTGGTGTTATGAAGCTAATCAAATCAAGCTAATTGTACTAATTGTCTGAACAGTGGCTCGGTAATCCCTGATGGGCTCCTCCTGCTTCTGCTATAACGTTGACAGACTCTTTCTGGGCACTTTTCTTACAGACCAAATTCATTAAGTGAATTGTGAAACCCGCAACATCAGAATCTTGTTTATAGCCAGGTGTATCAGGTATACACTAGGAATTTGCTTTGGTTTGTTGGTGCAAATAAGCAGTAAAAATAACAATAAAATAGTTAAAAATGTTAGAATAAAATAAGAAAAACTAAATTTAAATTTTACTAACATCTACATTTAACAAAAAGAACAAAGCTCTGCTGTGTAAAGGCCTTTTAATAATGGTGCATTATTTATTTTACTGCACTTAATTTACCATCTTATTCATCTCCGATTAAACATATCCTGTATCCGGACATTTCAAACTAAATCTTAATATGAAGTTTCAAGCATCTAAACATTGACTTCTGACAGGACGTTTTAAGAGTTGTTCTAAATCCTTGTAGGCAGTGATGGACTCAGGCTGTCTGACGGGCATAAAAAGGGCACCAGCTTGACGCGTTGGGGGTACAGCGCTCAGAATAGTTTCTAGCATGTAACCTATATGGCACTGCATCACATTTTCTCCATTTTTTAATGATAATTTTTTGGCTTTTTGCCTTTATTTGATGGTGACAGTGATCAGATACCAGCAGGCACATCTGTCCTCATCTCTCTCCTTTATTTATAGAAGTCAATGTCACACACACCATCAGCTTTAATAAAAGCCTCCTATAAAGACATGGATATGTATTTGTTATGTATTCATTTATGCAGTGTCTGGCATGCTTTATTTTTAGGAGGGTTTTTGCACTTTACATCAAGCACTAGACATGTAAATGTGGTAATTAGCTTCCAGGGTCATTTGTACAGGAGAGTCAGAGAAGAGGAAATAGTCATGTGACCTCTCACACCATCATACATTAATGCCAACAGGCTCTCTGAGCCCGTTGTGATGAACTGGGAATAATGAGATCTAAACATGCTGCCGTATATCATCATGTGTGCGTTACCTGTGTGCAGGATGGCAGGAAGACTCTGGAGAACCAGGTGAAGAGGCTGGAGATTGTGGAGCGCCGGGAGACTAAGCTGAAGGAGGAGATCCAGAGCAAGGCCCAGCAGATTCAGCAGATGGCCGATAAGATTCTGGTAACTCACCTTTCAGCACTAAAATAATCCCAGGAGGAGGTGAGAGATAAACACAGCTCATTGTCATCAGCGCAGAGGAAGTGCTATTCTACATCATATTTGTATCATCTTTATGGATGATCTGGATGTAAACTTTTATTTCTGTATATATATACTGTTATATAACCGTTATTTTTATACACACAGGGCACAAAATTACTACTAATAATAATAATATCTCTACACAGCCATGGTACACCCACACAAGAGCTTTCAGTGAGTTGATCTGACTGTGTTTGATCCACATCTCTCTCCCACGCTCCTGTTATTGTTGCATCTGTAAGGTGGGACAAATTATATGATTAATCCTGTGTGTAATTATACAAATTATGATTCTGTTTAGTCCACAGAGTTTGGTCACATCATTTAATCCCCTGCATTACCTACGGCCCCAGCTTCAACCTGATCTGAGGTCTGATTAGCCAGAATAAGTGAAAAACAACTGTGTGGGTGTTAATAGTTAATAGTAATAGGTAATAGGTAATAGTAATACGTAATAGGTAATAGTAATAGGTAATAGGTAATAGGTAATAGGTAATAGGTAATAGTTAATAGTAATAGGTAATAGGTAATAGGTAATAGTTAATAGGTAATAGGTAATAGGTAATAGTTAATAGTAATAGGTAATAGTAATAGGTAATAGTTAATAGAAATAGGTAATAGTAATAGGTAATAGTAATAGGTAATAGTTAATAGTAATAGGTAATAGGTAATAGTTAATAGTAATAGGTAATAGTAATAGGTAATAGTAATAGGTAATAGGTAATAGGTAATAGTTAATAGTAATAGGTAATAGATAATAGTAATAGGTAATAGGTAATAGGTAATAGGTAATAGTTAATAGTAATAGGTAATAGTAATAGGTAATAGTTAATAGAAATAGGTAATAGTAATGGCCTCGTCAAACATAATGTATAAAAAAAACGGCGTCGTTGGGCAACTTACTACTTTTCTGTGTAGAGTAATGTTGTTTCATAGCAACAGAAGTTCATTACAAATCCATACTGTGTAGCCTCAGGGCGTGGTTAGTGATACTGTGTAGCCTCAGGGCGTGGTTAGAAAGCAAATGTTCTTGTGTACAGTTGAGCCTGTTTTGATATGACTTAGATGAAGATTGTTAAAGTTCAGTGGAGACGGGAGGCTCTCAAGCTGATCTGGATTCTTGTTTTTGTTGCCACCCTTGGAAACTGAGTTTTTGTTCACTCTTGAGGTTTCTGTAATGTATACTCTTCATACTCATGAGACAATGCTAACTTGTATCTGTCATAACCAGCCTCGTGGCTTAAAATGTTTAAAGGTTGTGGTTCCTTTTTATGGTTGTTACTGTATTGTGTAATTTCCTGTTTTTGGGTCATACTGTGTAGCCTCAGGGCGTGGTGGGCGATACTGTGTAGCCTCAGGGTGTGGTGGGCGATACTGTGTAGCCTCAGGGCGTGGTTAGTGATACTGTGTAGCCTCAGGGCGTGGTTAGTGATACTGTGTAGCCTCAGGGCGTGGTTAGTGATACTGTGCTGCCTCAGGGTGTTGTGGGCGATACTGTGTAGCCTCAGGGCATGGTGGGCGATACAGTGCAGCCTCAGGGCATAGCCTTTTTCTCTGGCAGAAAGGTGCCGTTGAGCACAATTTGTGTGTTTTGTCACCATTAGCACCAACCGGAGGAGGCGCGGCCTCATACATTGTATGGATGAGCCGGTCACCGCTCAGTCTGACAGCCGTAGAGACAGGAGGACGATGTGGGTGCATGACACCGTCATCCCCTCCTCCAAGAGCTACTGTTAGAGGGAGCCCGGTTCTGGGCCCATTGCCCATGCAATCACATGCAGTGGTTACCATTTTGTGCTCACATTGGTTGTTTTCCGGTGGAATAGGCTCGGTGTGGATGAATGAAAAAATGAAAACAATAAACATTTAATTTTGGGTCGCGGTTATTTCACATCCTTGATATTCTCTTAGTAACGCATTATATTGCTGTGTAATCTATTACTGCAGTGGTTCTCAAACTTCTTACACCACGTACCACCTCAGAAAATATTTGACTCTACAAGTACCACCATTATGACCATTATGGGTGGGACATTATTCTTCCTGGGGGGCCACATGAGATACCTAGATTGTTGCCGGGGGCCTAACAAATTCTGTCAGACATAACCTCTATTTTATCACTACATTAATTTATATAAAAACATACTGCGCACTTATTTTTCAGCATTTATTATACTGAATATCACTGCGAACAGCATACTATTATGAAAATTACATTATATGCAGGAGTTTTTGAACCGTACAGGACTGACTGTTTTGGGTAGTAATGTTTCCGTTAACATACCTTAACTAAACAGCAACTACTCCAGCATGCCACAATATAAAAACATGCACTGCAGGTCCAAAAAGGCCTATTTCACTGGGCAGGAAGGGTAGCCTACTGTACACAGTACTGTACTGTACTTTGTTATTGTCATCTATAGTGGTTGTTTGCATAAAAACACACAATTCAAATGATTATGATTATTTAAATATTTGCTTTGATTAAAAACATCTTGGCACGCTGCGTAGAGCTAGTGTTAGGAAGTTCAACAGGTCATAATTCCCTCACTATTATCTATTTTACATTAATTTGAAAACATCTCCGTTAAACAACTGGACTTACTTGTAACAGGTGTATGTTGGTATAAGATAAGGTTACATGTGTGTATGTTTGTATAAGATAAGGTAACATGTGTGTATGTTTGTGTAAGATAAGGTAACAAGTGTGTATGTTTGTGTAAGATAAGGTAACAAGTGTGTATGTTTGTGTAAATAAGGTAACAACTGTGTATGTTTGTGTAAGATAAGGTAACAAGTGTGAATGTTTGTATAAGATAAGGTAACATGTGTGTATGTTTGTATAAGATAAGGTAACAAGTGTGTATGTTTGTGTAAGATAAGGTAACAAGTGTGTATGTTTGTATAAGATAAGGTAACAAGTGTGTATGTTTGTATAAGATAAGGTAATATGTGTGTATGTTTGTGTAAGATAAGGTAATATGTGTGTATGTTTGTATAAGATAAGGTAACAAGTGTGTATGTTTGTGTAAATAAGGTAACAAGTGTGTATGTTTGTATAAGATAAGGTAACATGTGTGTATGTTTGTGTAAATAAGGTAACAAGTGTGTATGTTTGTGTAAGATAAGGTAACATGTGTGTATGTTTGTGTAAATAAGGTAACAAGTGTGTATGTTTGTATAAGATAAGGTAACATGTGTGTATGTTTGTGTAAATAAGGTAACAAGTGTATATATTTGTGTAAATAAGGTAACAGCTGTGTATGTTTGTGTAAGATAAGGTAACAAGTGTGTGTATGTTTGTGTAAGATAAGGTAACAAGTGTGTATGTTTGTGTAAGATAAGGTAACAAGTGTGTATGTTTGTATAAGATAAGGTAATATGTGTGTATGTTTGTATAAGATAAGGTAACAAGTGTGTATGTTTGTGTAAATAAGGTAACAAGTGTGTATGTTTGTATAAGATAAGGTAACGTGTGTATGTTTGTGTAAATAAGGTAACAAGTGTGTATGTTTGTGTAAATAAGGCAAAAAGTGTGTATGTTTGTGTAAATAAGGTAATATGTGTGTATGTTTGCGTAAGATAAGGTAACAAGTGTGTATGTTTGTGTAAATAAGGTAATATGTGTGTATGTTTCTATAAGATAAGGTAATATGTGTGTATGTTTGTGTAAGATAAGGTAACAAGTGTGTATGTTTGTGTAAATAAGGTAGTATGTGTGTATGTTTGTGTTGGATAAAGTAATATGTGTGTATGTTTGTGTAAGATAAGGTAATATGTGTGTATGTTTGTGTAAGATAAGGTAATATGTGTGTATGTTTCTATAAGATAAGGTAATATGTGTGTATGTTTGCGTAAGATAAGGTAATATGTGTGTATGTTTGTGTAAGATAAGGTACTATGTGTGTATGTTTGTGTGTATGTTTGTATAAGATAAGGTGCTATGTGTGTATGTTTGTGTAAGATAAGGTAATATGTGTGTATGTTTGTGTAAGATAAGGTAATATGTGTGTATGTTTGTGTAAGATAAGGTAATATGTGTGTATGTTTGTGTAAGATAAGGTAATATGTGTGTATGTTTCTGTAAGATAAGGTAATATGTGTGTATGTTTGTGTTGGATAAAGTAATATGTGTGTATGTTTGTGTAAGATAAGGTAATATGTGCGTATGTTTCTGTAAGATAAGGTAATATGTGTGTATGTTTATATAAGATAAGGTAATATGTGTGTATGTTTATATAAGATAAGGTAATATGTGTGTATGTTTATATAAGATAAGGTAATATGTGTGTATGTTTGTGTTGGATAAAGTAATATGTGTGTATGTTTCTGTAAGATAAGGTAATATGTGTGTATGTTTCTGTAAGATAAGGTACTATGTGTGTATGTTTCTGTAAGATAAGGTAATATGTGTGTATATTTCTGTAAGATAAGGTACTATGTGTGTATGTTTGTGTAAGATAAGGTAATATGTGTGTATGTTTGTGTAAGATAAGGTAATATGTGTGTATGTTTCTGTAAGATAAGGTAATATGTGTGTATGTTTGTGTAAGATAAGGTAATATGTGTGTATGTTTCTGTAAGATAAGGTAATATGTGTGTATGTTTGTGTTGGATAAAGTAATATGTGTGTATGTTTGTGTAAGATAAGGTAATATGTGCGTATGTTTCTGTAAGATAAGGTAATATGTGTGTATGTTTATATAAGATAAGGTAATATGTGTGTATGTTTATATAAGATAAGGTAATATGTGTGTATGTTTGTGTTGGATAAAGTAATATGTGTGTATGTTTCTGTAAGATAAGGTAATATGTGTGTATGTTTGTGTAAGATAAGGTAATATGTGTGTATGTTTCTGTAAGATAAGTTAATATGTGTTTATGTTTCTGTAAGATAAGGTAATATGTGTGTATGTTTGTGTAGACGCTGGAGGAGAATCTACGAGAGGCCACAGCCACCGGCCAGCGGCTGGAGACTCATCAGAAGCAGAAGGAGAAGCTCTATGAAGACAAGATAAAGGTAATAGTTCCATCTACACATGTACTGCTGGGTCCTGATGTACTGTACATATACAGGCAGTGATCTGTGCTGTGTGTGGAGGCCATACTGTAGCTGGTTGAGCTGAGGGAACTCTGCAGTATGTCATCTTCACGCCGCTCTCTGTCCTGTTAAGTGATATCCTGGTTATGGTTCTGTGGGCTGCCTGGCATTGAGCAGGTGTTGGAGGCCCAGATGAAGGCGGACATGGCCGATAAGGAGATGCTGGAGTCCAGTCAGAGCAAATATGAAGAGGAGGTGCGGGAGAAGTGCAGCATCATCAGTGAACAGAAGGCGGTAAGAACTGACCAGCTTGGCAGCGACACTATCTCAGGCCTATTTCAACATTTATCACACTGACATAGATTTCCTGTTTGGTGGTTATTGTGGAGCACAAAATAATGAGCCTTAATCTGATCCCAATTAAAGATGTGACTGAATATTTAATTAAAACAGCAGCTATACATTCCTCTGTTCAGACCATAAATGCGATGGACTCTAAGATGAACAGCCTGGAGCAGAGAATCTCTGAGCTGTCTGAGGCCAACAAGCTGGCAGCCAACAGCAGCATCTACACCCAGAAAAACATGTGAGTACTGACGACACTAAAACAAGCAGCAGAAAAGCACGTCTCTACATCTCTATCCATGAAATACACTCCAGTGAATTCAGGTGATGAGCTTCAGTCATGATTTATTATATATGATATATGATATGACGTGATATCAGGTGAAGGTTAAAGAGGGCGTGGCTTGTGCAGAATGATACCTGAAAAGTACCTTGTTTCTTTGTCCATGTGTGCACACATAATGACAAAGTACCAGGTTGCATTGCCTCCTATTGAACTTTTTGCACACAAGTATGTGTGGTGTTGGCAGGAAAGCCCAGGAGGAGATGATCTCAGAACTTCGCCAGCAGAAGTTCTACTTGGAGTCTCAGGCCGGGAAGTTGGAGGCCCAGAACGCCAAACTGGAGGAGCATCTAGAGAAGATGAGTCAGCAGGAGCAAAGCAATAAGAGCCGAGTAATGGAGCAGGAGACCAGGCTCAGAGAGGTGAGGATGTTATAGGGAGATGGAGCAGGAGACCAGGCTCAGAGGGGTGAGGATGTTATAGGGAGATGGAGCAGGAGACCAGGCTCAGAGGGGTGAGGATGTTATAGGGAGATGGAGCAGGAGACCAGGCTCAGAGGGGTGAGGATGTTATAGAGAGATGGAGCAGGAGACCAGGCTCAGAGAGGTGGGGGGATGTTATAGAAAGACGGAGCAGGAGACCAGGCTCAGAGAGGTGAGGATGTTATAGGGAGATGGAGCAGGAGACCAGGCTCAGAGAGGTGAGGATGTTATAGAGAGATGGAGCAGGAGACCAGGCTCAGAGAGGTGAGGATGTTATAGAGAGATGGAGCAGGAGACCAGGCTCAGAGAGGTGAGGATGTTATAGAGAGATGGAGCAGGAGACCAGGCTCAGAGAGGTGAGGATGTTATAGAGAGATGGAGCAGGAGACCAGGCTCAGAGAGGTGGGGGGATGTTATAGAGAGATGGAGCAGGAGACCAGGCTTAGAGAGGTGAGGATGTTATAGAGCGATGGAGCAGGAGACCAGGCTCAGAGAGGTGAGGATGTTATAGAGCGATGGAGCAGGAGACCAGGCTTAGAGAGGTGAGGATGTTATAGAGAGATGGAGCAGGAGACCAGGCTCAGAGAGGTGAAGATGTTATAGGGAGATGGAGCAGGAGACCAGGCTCAGAGAGGTGAAGATGTTATAGGGAGATGGAGCAGGAGACCAGGCTCAGAGAGGTGAGGATGTTATAGAGAGATGGAGCAGGAGACCAGGCTCAGAGAGGTGAAGATGTTATAGAGAGATGGAGCAGGAGACCAGGCTCAGAGAGGTGAGGATGTTATAGAAAGATGGAGCAGGAGACCAGGCTCAGAGAGGTGAGGATGTTATAGAGAGATGGAGCAGGAGACCAGGCTCAGAGAGGTGGGGGGATGTTATAGAGAGATGGAGCAGGAGACCAGGCTCAGAGAGGGGGGGGGATGTTATTGGGATATTTATGGGTCCTGTCTGTTCCATCCCAACCTGTCACTTCTAGGTCTGCTCCTGTTTCAGTACCAACTCATTTTTATTGACAAATCTACACAAAGACTCTGTGCATGTCTAAATGTTAAATAGATGACACTGAGCACTAGACCTCTTCTATTTCTACTGATCTGTCTCCAAATAGTGGAAACGCAGCTCTGTGTAATTGCGTTCATGAATATATGTTGAGGAAATAATGATTTCATGATCGTTAAATTATTATATTTATAGCTTCTAGTCCTGATCCAGGATGTTTATTGTCACTACAGTTATACAAGTAGAATCATGTGAAAGGCTTTCACTGGGAGGCTCCACAGAAGAAAAACAATAACAAAACATAAGAAGTTATATAAATATTATATAATATTATATAAGAGATTGCATTTAAGGTCCACAACCTCACTGACTCAGTGCAGGCATCTGGAAATGGCTTTAAAAACGTTTATAATGAAGATGTAAGAGAGAAATAGCAACACAACGAATGGAGGCAGAGTCAAGGTGAATTGTCAGTGTCAGTGTCCTCCCCACCTCACCTGGACGTCCCTTTCCTGTCTCCCTTCGTAGATCGGGCTGGAGCACGAGGAACAGAAGCTGGAGATCCAGCGTCAGGTGACCGATCTGACGCTGTCGCTGCAGGAGCGTGAATCCCAGATCAGCAACCTGCAGGCAGCTCGCCACGCTGTGGAGAACCAGCTGCAGCACGCCAAGACTGAGCTGGAGGAAACCACCGCCGAGGCCGAGGAGGAAATCACTGTCCTCAGAGTGAGAGAGAGGCCCCGTTCACACCTGGCTTTAACATGGTCTCTGGTGATCCCATCACTAGTGGACAGCTCTAAGGCACCTACCTGTGACCTCTCTATACGCACATTAACGTGTACGTCAGTCGTTGAGTTTCATTCAGACTAAATCATGACTGGTGTTGGTAATCACATGTGACTGCTTGC